>NC_083342.1:77216258-77516425 GCF_019175385.1 Lycium barbarum | reverse complement strand
TTCTCATTTAATACTCTTTTATCAATTTACATACCAGTTGTAGGAAAATCATAATTAAGCAAACATAAATACTTTATATACAATTGCCTTTCGGCCATTAAAATAATATACATGCATATGAAAACGTCTTGTTAGACCATCTAACCCACACTGTGTATCTACGAGCCTCTACTAACATACTGTATATACATGGACGGAACAAGACTCCATCGTGCCCAAAATATACATATATACCAAAAGGATAATCCTAAGCACCTCCGGACAATGGAGTGCTTTCAACCAGCTGACTGCTACTGAGGATCTGGGCCAAGCTCTCTTCTCTGTCTACCTGTGGGCATGAACACAGCGTCCGAAGAAAGGACGTCAGTACGAATGTTGTACTAAGTATGAGAAGCATAAACAATGAAAGAAAACATCAACAATATAGTGATAACATCAACATGAAATATCTGGATCTATCTGATAATCATAAAGGAAATCATGCGTGTCATCTTACTCGTACTCATCCTCATAACATATATGCATCATATGCAAGCTGCCCGTCCATGTCGGAACGGTGTGATAATCAATAATATTAGCCTGCGTCCGGGGTACCATCTCATGCCGCCCACTAGTGGTGCCTGCCCATGCCCGAAGGTCATGGTGTATCCGTATAGCTGCCCGCCTTGGCGGTGACTGCCCGGCCAACTAGGCACTGTGTGAAATGCTCATGTCATGCTTATCATAAAATGCTCATAATAATAATATACTCATCATAAAATACTTATCTCATTGTAATACATGCATAAGGCTCAAGATCAACTTTATTCTATCGGGGTGACGTAAGGTCGTGATCCCCCGATTCCATTATGGAACAACTATTAATACTCTGCCTCACCTTGAAGGAACTAGTACATAAGGTGAGTGTAAGTGATAATTAACATCGTCATTATACTAGCATCATCATATCGTATTCCTCATCTTATATAGACATTAAGGAGTTAGACTCTTAGCCTTTCGGACTATAAGAACTCATGAAGAGAATAGGAATTTCGTGCTACAAGATTCATGCCATCAGGAAGAAGGGACTAGCCTCACATACCTTGTTCGTTTAGCTAAGATATCGCTCACTCGTTCTCCTTCAATATCGCGTCGTTACCTTCATAAAGAATTCATATCAACATTAGCATACTAACTACAAGAACGCGTCGCTAATTCTAAGAGAAGTCGGACAGCGCTTCTCTTGTTTATACTATTTTTCCCATGTTTTATATTAACTCCCAACATTCATAGCATTACTCACAATATCGAAATCAACAATCGTCGTTTACGTACATTTAGCAAAATCCACCATTTTCCTCCAATTTCCCTCATAATTAGCCTTATGACTCGTCCATGAATTTTCATGCGTTTAACGCTTGTTTCATGATATAAACATCATTTATAACGTATTTGTATTCACAACACTGCAACATTCATAATTCAATCCCACTATCATTCATTTATGGCACTATTCACTCAATAATGGTCTATTTCTATGTTCTTCTACATTTCAAGTGTCTAAGCTTTTCAATACTTCAAACAACATAGAATGATCATGAAACTTACCTTGGATAGTGGTTGAACAACCCTTGAGTTGAAATTCTTCACTTAAACAAAACCCTAGTTTCACCTTCTTGGGAATTACTTGACTTAGATGATCCCTTGATGTGTTCTTGCACTTGATTTCATAGGTTTTGTGTTGTTGATCTTTAGCTTTTTCCTTGATTCTCTTGGATTCTTATGGAGGAAGTATTTGGAGAGTTCTAGAGTGTTCTTGAGTTGTATGAATGAAGAATGAAATAAAATGAGGCCTAAGTTCCTTTTAATAACTCAAAAGCTGATGTTTAATGATTTCTCGTCGGGTGAACAGTGGTCGTAAATTGCAGTTTACGGACCATATTGTGGTTTACGGTCCGTCTTCCATGATCGTGTTTAAGCAATTCAAGAACAGAAGGTTTGGCTGAGTGTCATGGCACTTTACGACTGAGGTTTACGGGCCGTCCTCCAAGTCGGTTTTAATCATTTTCACCATTTACAGGAAGTCTTGGTTGAGGGACATGGCAGATTATGACCTGGTTTACGGTCCGTAAGCCAGTTTACGGGCCGTAAACTGGGTCATCTTTAACCATTTCCACACTTAACAGAATCTTGAGATTTTTGACGTAATGAAAGACGATTGCACTATACGGTCCGTAAATCACTTTACGGGCCGTATAGTGCCATATACGACCACTGGTTGAAAATTTTTCTGCAACTTTATTATTTCCAAAAATGCAAAATTAACCATTCTCGACTTAGTAAAACACCATACACTCAAGTCCTTCATTGTTCTACTCATCACACAAGTACGGAAAAATTTCCGAGGTGTAACAGTGAACCTCTGGGTATCTGACCCCATGACTGACTGTTGTGGCATATGCGCCCTGCTGACTAATCATGACATACTGGGGCATTGTATGAGCAAGGACCACAGACAATTCGATATACGCTGCAGCGACTGGTATCGAACCCGTGACCTCAAGCCCTTTTGTTCTGCCGAAGGAGACGCCTCTTACCAATTGACTCAATTGGTAAGAGGCGTCTCCTTCGGCAGAACAAAAGGGCTTGAGGTCACGGGTTCGATACCAGTCGCTGCAGCGTATATCGAATTGTCTGTGGTCCTTGCTCATACAATGCCCCAGTATGTCATGATTAGTCAGCAGGGCGCAGATGCCACATCAGTTAGTCATGGGGTCAGATACCCAGAGGTTCACAGCATGGTCAGCGCCCAGCTGTGGGTCCTCACAGATGGAACGCTGTGCTAAGACTCACCTAAGTTAGCTGTAAACTGAGCACCTCTGTCGGATATAATAGATGTGGGAACTCCGTGAAGTCTTACTATTTCTTTAATATATAACCGGGCATAATCCTCAGCCGAATAGGTGGTTCTGACCGGAAGAAAATAGGCTGATTTTGTCAGCCTATCAACAATAACCCATATAGAATCATACCTTCGTGGAGTGTGTGGTAAGCCTGTAATGAAATCCATATTAATTGCTTCCCACTTCCAAGTCAGAATTTCCATTTCCTGTAATAACCCACCAGGTTTCTGATACTCGATCTTAACCTGTTGGCAATTTGGGCACTAAGCAACGAACTCTGCAATATCTCTTTTCATACCATCCCACCAATATAAGCATCGGAGGTCATGGTACATTTTTGTTGATCCCGGATGAACAGAATACTGAGCATAATGTGCCTCTGCCATAATCTAGCGCCGCAGCCCTGCAACGTCAGGTACACATAACCTGCCTCTATATAATAATACTCCGTCAGGTGTAATCTCGAACTGAGTCTTCTCCTTATCAAGGGCAGCATCTCTGTACCGTACCAGAATAGGATCCTCATATTGGCGTCGTTTTACTTCCTCCATAATATATGATTCAGCAACTTCTCGGACAGAAACCCTAATATTTCCAGAGTCAGCCAAACGGACTCCAAGACTGGCTAGCTAATGAATTTCACGAATTAGTTCTTTCTTTTCTGGCTGCACGTCGGTTAAGCTACTCATAGATTTGCGGCTAAGTGCATCTGCTACAACATTGGCTTTCCTAGGATGATATAAAATGTCAACATCATAATCTTTCAACAACTCGAGCCATCTCCTTTGCCCCAAATTCAGCTCCTTTTGCTTAAAGATGTACTGAAGGCTTTTGTGGTCTGTATAAATATCAACATGAACCCCATATAAGTAGTGCCGCCATATCTTCAAAGCATGAATTACCGCTGCTAATTCCAGATCATGAGTAGGATAATTTCTCTCGAGCGGTCTGAGCTGCCGGGAGGCATAGGCTATAACTCGACCATGCTGCATTAATACACAACCTATCCCAACACCGAAAGCATCACAATAAATGACATACCCGTTTGGCCCCTTGGGAAGAGTTAGGACTGGAGCTGTAATAAACTTTTCTTTCAGCAACTGGAAGCTGCGTTCACAAGCATCGGTCCACTAGAACTTTGCTTCCTTCTGCGTTAGCTTCGTTAACGGTGCTGCAATTGAAGCAAAATTCTCCACAAATCTCCTGTAATGTCCTGCTAGCCCCAAAAAACTACGTACCTCAGTCGGCGTCGTAGGCCTAGGCCAATTCTTTACGGCCTCGATCTTCTGTGTATCAACCCGAATACCATCAGCTCCGATAATATGCCCCAAGAATGCCACTGAAGTCAACCAAAATTCACACTTGGAGAACTTAGCATATAATTTCTGTTGCCGGTGTGTTCCGAGTACTGTCCTCAGATGATCTGAATGCTCTTCTTCTGATCGTGAATAAACCAGAATATCATCAATAAACACAATCACGAACATGTCTAGAAACGGCCTGAATATCCGATTCATTAAATCCATAAATACTACTGGTGCGTTGGTCAGCCCGAAAGACATTACCCTTAACTCATAGTGCCCATATCGGGTCCTGAACGCAGTCTTTGGAATATCTGCCTCTCTTACCCGCACCTGATGATAGCCCGAACGCAAATCTATCTTCGAGAAATATTTAGCACCCTGCAATTGTTCAAATAGATCATCAATTCGGGGGAGGGGATATTTATTCTTTATAGTCACCTTATTCAGCTGTCTGTAATCAATGCACATCCGTAGCGACCCATCTTTCTTCCTTATGAATAGTACCTGTGCTCCCCAAGGTGATGTACTGGGCCTGATGAAGCCTTTCTCTAATAAATCCTTCAGCTGCTCCTTCAATTCCTTCAGTTCTGCAGGTGCCATTCTGTAAGGAGGAATAGATATAGGCTGAGTATCTGGTAGCACATCTATCGTGAACTCTATCTCCCGTTCAGGTGGAAGACCTGGAAGCTCGTCCGAAAATACATCTGGAAATTCATTTACTACTGGGACTAACTAGAGAGTAGGTGTTTCCGCTTTAATATCATGCACGCCAACCAAATGATAAATACACCCTTTCTGAATCATCTTCCTGGCCTTGAGGTATGAAATAAACTTACCCCTCGGCGATGCTGTATTTCCTGTCCATTTTATAACTGGTTCCCCCTGGAAACTTGAAGCGGACTACCTTTTTCTGACAGTCAACGTTAGCATAACAAGAGGCTAACCAATCCATGCCCATAATAACGTCGAATTCTGTCATATCCAGTTCTACCAAATTGGCCTTGGTGCAACGGCCACATATAATTACAGAACAATCCATATATACCTGCCTTGCTATAATAAAATCCCCGATCGGTGTAGCTACCTCGAACGGTTCTATCGGTTCAGGTGTTATCCCAATTTCACTAGCGACAAGGGGAGAAATATATGATAAAGTATAACCTAGATCTATCAATGCATATACATCTCGGGAGAAGACCAATAATGTACCTGTAACTACGTTTGGCGACGCTTCCTGATCCTGTCGGCTGGCCAAGGCATATATGCGGTTCGAGGGATCGCTAGAATCAGAAACTCCGCCACGACCACTACCGCGGCCCGCTGGTGCTGGCATACCCCGCCCCATAGGGCGCATAGCTACAGAAGTGTAAGACGAACCAGCAACTGACCCCGTAGGCTGAGCTGCACCACCGGAACCACCCGCCAACAGACAATCCCTCATAATATGGCCTTGGCGGCCATAAGAAAAACAAGCACCAGTAGCACGATAGCACTCCCCTGGGTGAGACCTCCCACAATGAGAACACCGAGGCATGGGTGGCCTGGACTGACTGGAACCTCTGCTCACCTGCGAACCTGAGGCTCTAGAACTCTGGCCTGCTCCTGAGTGCCCTGCACCATCAAATCATCTACCCGTGGACTGTGGATGTGTTCTCCGGCCTGGCTGAGAAGGATATCTTCTAAACTGCTGCTGCTGAGGCTGCCAGCCTCGAGACTCCCCAGAATAATCGGCTGATCTAGCCCTTTTGGGCTGCCTCCTATCACGGTCTCTATCGGGCTGGCGCCTTCTATGTCGATCCTCCATTCCTTGTGCGTACGCCTGCACCCGAGTAATATCCATCCCAGGCTGGGATGCCACCGCCATACAACTATCCACCAAGTAGTGATCCAACCCCATCATGTACCGATGTATCCTGTCAGCCATATCAGCTACAATGGTGGGGCGCATATCTGGCCACAGAGTCAAAGTCTAAGCTGTACTCTCGAACACTCCTGCCCCTCTGTCTCAACTGTAAGAATCTGTCAACCCTCGCTCGCCGCATCTCGGGAGGCAGAAAATGGCCGAGAAAGGCTGCTGTAAACTCGTCCCACACGGCTGGAGGAGCATCCTCGCCTCTAGACAGCTCGCAGGACTCATAACAATTAACCGCTACATCACGCAGTCTATATGAAGCCAGCTCGACAGACTCAGTCTCAGAAGCTCTGACTAATCTCAGCATACGCTGCATCGGTCGAATAAAATCCTGGGGATCCTCCTCGGGCTTGGACCCGTAGAACTCTGGGGGATTACAGGTCAAGAAATCACGAACCCTCAAACCCCCTAGCCCGCATCTGTGAGCCTGCCCTGCTACTAATCTCATCAACAACTGTACAGCATCTCTCATCGCCCTGTCCTCCGCCCCTGGCTTAGGAGCTGGAGGCTTAGGTGCTGGAGCCTCCGGAGCTAATGGTGGAGCCGCCCCCTAGTCCATGGTGGCAGCGGCTACTGCCCTAGGCTCCTCTGATGGTGATGGCGTAGTAGAGCCCGCTGACTGGGGCGCAATCTCGGGCATAGTCTGAGCACGTGCCCGAGTGACTCTCTGTATCTGACTGGTCTCTCCTGCTGCTGCTTTGCCCTTCTGCGCAGCCGTCGCCTTCTTCGGAGGCATCACTGTAAACATAACAATCGGTTAGAAAGGAATCATCCTAATAGTACAGCTCAATCGCACGATCTAAGATCGAAAGAAAGGTAACACCCTAAATGTCCTGTAGATTCCTGTTTATAGATGTGGTGCACAACACACCGATAAACAAGACTCTACTAGACACGGCCTGTAGACATTCCGAGGACAAACCGCTCTGATACCACTTTTGTCACGACCCAACCCCGTGGGCTGCGACTATTGCCCGAGCTGGACACCCATACACACTCACTTACCAAATCGACATATCAATGACTTATCCATATTCAGCATACGTTAATTTATACAGATACTGAGAACAGATGTCGTCTTAAGCGGTCACATATAACAAATATATCGTACAGAAGCCGGCAAGGCTGTCGGAAAACATATCGCCCAAAACATATGCATATATATACATACATACAGGCCTTGTCGGCCGTCACAGCAAATGGAACCGCTTAAGGCGAAAATCACAGACATAACCGGAAAATAACGACCCATGACCCATATATATGTCTAAAGGCCTCTACGAATAACAACAGAAACATATGACGGGACAGGGCCCCGCCGTACCCCCAAATAATCATTTATATACATAAATATGTGCAACAAAAGATCTGTACCAAAAGTATGGGCTCCGGATCAAAGGAGCACTCCAAGTAGCAGAATAGGTATCCTAGGCTGGCGGATTACCACACTGAGCGTCAGTACCTGCGGGCATGAAACGCAGCCCCCGAAGAAAGGGGGTCAGTACGAAATATGTATTGAGTATGTAAAGCATGAAATACAATAATCAAGATCATAATGGAAATGAGAAGTATGGAAAATGAGTACAAAAATCAGTATACCAAAAAGCTCGTTTTGAAACATAAATAATGCATATATAAAAATCATGCATAGGGCTCAGGAACGTGGTCGCCACTCTGACGCTGGCGCCACAACACATCATACTCCGGAAGATTTCATATCTCCGTAAAACCCCGAAACACATCATAACATCATAACACATCATACGCCATAACACATCATAATGCCATATATAAGCGGCACCTGGCCGTGTAGCGAGGGACTCGGGAAACCGTAACACATCATACTGCCGAATATAACATAGTGCGCACGAAGACAAACTGGCCCGGGACTCGGCGAACGATATAATAGTAGTATGCACGAGTAGAGTAGTGAGAAACCATATGCACATAAATCAAGACTCGATAGATAAGTATACTTACCGACCTCAGAAGGCTCAGAAACAAGTTTCGGGTCAATCCGACTTAGTATAAGAAAGTTATGAGCGTTTGAAGTACAGAACCTTCTACGAACGTTTCAGAAGCCATTTTTGGAAAATCAAAGCAACAATCATATCAAGTACCTTTCGAATATCATTATGGATCAAATCAAATAGAGCTTTTGGAACCATATATACGTATCAAATATGTCAAAGACTCAATGGAATAATCGAACGTGCTAGCATTTGAAAATCAAGACTTTAGTCATATCAATTATCTTTCGAATGCCATTCGGAAACATATCAAATGGAACTTCGGACATCATGGATACGCATCAAAACCATATGAAATAGCTTATGGAAGTCAAGAATATTAGTCATTCTAGTGACCCTAAGAATAGGAGTTTCTTTGGAATCATATGCATATTGCCTGTTCGTTTCACAAGGATCATGCAAAAAGAAAGAATGGGTAAGCCTTACATACCTTGCTCGCTCCCTAAGCTAATCCCAACTCAAGTATCGGTCTCCCCAAGATCTACAATAACGTCATTAAATACCAAATGTTAGCTACAAGTACTTAGGAATTCAATCCTAAGCTAGCATTTGTCTACAGAAATTTCGACAGCATCTCCCTTGTAAATACAACAACCCCGAGAATTCAACTCGGCCAAATTTATCAACAACCATACCAACAATTATTCCAACAATACCAACAATCAATTTGAAACATATTCTAACATTAGTAACCTGCTTTAACATAATTCAACGCCATTCCGTTTACATTCACCTCAACTACATACAATCAAACCAATGCCAATGCTCGCATACTCAAATACTAATCCAAAGTCATTTAAACAAGATTCAAGAACATTTCAAACAATCCGCACAATATTCAAACAATCCAACCAAAACTCCATTCCACCCGAAACCTTCCAAATGCAACAAAAACAACAATAATACACTTCTTTCTTTCAAATTCATGAACCTCACCAACAATTCACATGCTAGCAACATTATTTCCATAAATACAAGAAATGAAATTATAGTCACATTGGCTTCTAAAACCACTCTCCAACACTTACAACTTCAACTAGAATCATCAAACTTTCATTATCAACAAAGAATCCACAACAACAACAACCAAAACACTAAATAAAATAATTGAGTCATTATTCCTACACACACACATATACACGGCCACCATACATACATCCATATTTTCATGAATTTTACCCATTTCTACATACTACAACATACACAACCATCCATAACATATAAAAGAAGATTAATTCTTACCTTTTTCCCTTAATTTCCCTCTTGGCTAGAATTATGGACTTGCAACAAAGAGAGGTCTTCTTGCTCCAACAATTATACCACGTTAAAGAGGACCTTCAAATTAGTAGGAATACTAGAAGAAAATTTTTTTTGGATCAAAATTGGAGGCTTCAATTTTTTTTTGGGCTTGGCCGAATGGCCCTTTGTCTTTGCTATTCTTCAAGGTTATTGAATATTCTAAGTGTTAAGAATGAAAATGAGTTCTAACTCTCATCTTTTATTTATCAAAGTTGGGCTCCCATGTGGGCCCTGGCCCACTTCATATGGCCGGCCACTTGGCCCCTTTTATTAAGCCTACTTTTTTTTTTGTTTTGCACTTCATGAAAATTTATTTTCCAAATTCCAAATTTGCCCTTAGCCTTCCTCCATATTTCCATGAGTCATCTTGCGAATTTCCCTTTTTACCCCTAGCCATTCTTAATATTTCCACATCAAAAATTTTCATAAACAACTTATGTATTAAACAAGATCAAAATATAGCCTTGTCCTTAACTTGTCGCAATTACCTTAAAATATCCGAATGTGCAAAATACGGGATATAACAATGACAAACTCTTATTTGGGAAAAAGCATACTATGGATCAAGCAATGCTTGACCCTTTCTCAATTCTCTCCTAAGTTGTCTTTAAAAGACCTTCCCTATCTATTCAAGTGGTCTTCATCCTCAAATCATGCAACCATGACTCTTTATCATCCCTCTTTTCAGTCACGCTCTAAATGACATTAGCCAGTTTACAAATCAGCAATCGAATTATTTCCCCTTTTTATTCTTAAATACTACTTTCCTCTATTCCATTTCTTCACATTCCTCTTAACTTAAATTATTATCATGAGGTCTTCTTTCTCTCTGTACCTACCCTTTTAAGTCTAGACAGTTACAAACAATGGATTATCACTTACTATACCAATTGCTTTACACACATAGGAGAACAAAGAGGACAGTCACATTCCAGAGTAAAACCTTAATCTAAGTTGTTTAGAAGTTGAGAAAATCAAAATCAAATTGCCTCTTTTCATTTTTTCTTTCAATACTCAGACTCACAAATTTGACATTCATGTCCTTTTACCAAATTTAGACTCATATATGGGTGAAGACAATCATAGATTCAAGAGCAAGATATATCTGTCTTTTACTTTTCATGACAAACTACTTCATCCTTTAAGTAAAACCAATTAACAAAGCAGTGTCAGCCAAGAGTCACAAACAAAAGAAACAGAAGATTACCTTCATTTCAATCTTTTTTCCATACCTTTTTTAGATTCAACATGACTAGATGGTAAAGTTGGCAGCTGTTCTACTAATTATTTAGGAACTATATCAATTCTAGTTGGCTTCAGATGAAGACCTGACCCCGTAGTCTCTATTACTGTTATATCCCATAATTTATACGTTCGGATAATTCGAGATAATTGTGAAAAGTTAAGGGCAAGACTATTTTCCAAAATTATTTTAGTGAACAAGTTGTTCATTAGTATGGAAATATTGAGAAAGGCTAAGGGTAAAAAGGGAATTCACAAGGTGGCCCATGGTAATATTGTAGAAGGCTAGGGGCAAAACGGGAATTTCATAAATGTTTAAGAAAATTCTTGAAAGGGCCACTTTGGCCGTGTGACATAAAGTGTGGGCCCCGCCCATGGCCATGTGTCCATGTTTTTATTTGTAGGACTTAAGTTTATATATAGAGAAGTGGTGGCAAATAATACATATTCATTCTTTTAAAATCAAGAAGCTTGGAGAAGAAGAGAAAGAGAGAAGAAGGGAGAAGGAGTATTCGGCCACCATGGCCAAATTTGAAGTCATGGAAATTGATCAAGAAAAATTATTTTCTTCTAGTATTCCAAGCAATTGGAAGGTCCTCTTTAACATGTAATGGTTGTTGGAGCAAGAAAATATCTATTCTTGCAAGCTACAAGTCCTAGCCAAGTGAGAAGTTAAGGGAAAAAGGTAAGGTTTAATCCTTTTCCTACATGTTATGGATGATTATGTATGTTGTAGTATGTAAAAGTGGATGAAATTCATGAAAATAGGGATGTTATATGTGGCCGTGTATATGTAGTGTGTGGCCGTGTAGGTATGGTGTGGTGTGGAAGAGAATGAATCAATTTTTCTTAGTATTTTGGTTGTTGTTGTAATGGAATCTATGATGAAAACGAAAGTTTAATGATTCTAGTTGAAGTTGTAAGTGTTGGAGAGTTGTTTAGAAGCTAATGTGATGTTAAAAACCATTTCTTGTATCTATGGAAAATAATGTTGTTAGTGTGTGAATTGTTGGTGTAGTTCATGAATTTGAAAGGAGGAAATGTGTTGTTATTGTCCTTGTTGCGTTTGGAAGGTTTCGGGTGGCATGGCATATTGGTTGGATTATTTTGAACATTGTGCAGATTGTTTGAAGTGTTCTTGAATATTATTTGAATGGTTTCGGTTAGTACTTGAATATGTGGGCAATTGTGAATTGAATATAAATGAAATGTCGTTGAATTGTGTGACAAGGGTTGTTAATGTTAGAAAATATTTTGGATTGATTATTGAAGTTGCTAGTATGATTGTTGGTATTGTTGTTGATAATTTGGCCGAGTTGAATTCTCGCATTGTTGTTGATAAATTGGCCGAGTTAGATTCTCGGGGATGGTGTATTTACAGGGGAAATGCTGCCGAAATTTCGGTAGAATACAAATGAATTCATTTGAAAGACTAAGACAAGTATGTGACGATGAGTCTAATGATTTTGTCGATTCTCTTGACTGTAGACTAGCAAGCTTGGACAATTAAGCTTAGCTAATAAGGCGTGGAACAGGTATGTAAGGCTTACCCTTTCTTTCTTTTGGCATGATCTTTGTGAGACAAACAGACAAAGTATATGTATGATTTCAAAGAACCTCCTATTCTTAGAGCCACTAGGATGGCTAATGTTCTTGACTTCCGAAGAACTATTTTGCTATGTCTTGATACAAGTGTGTGGTTCCAAAAGTTCTATGTTGATTTGATCCATAGCGATATTCGAAAGGTACTTGATATGATTATTGCTTTGATTTCAAAAAATAGCTTCTGAAACGTTCATAGAAGGTTTTTGTTACACCTCGAAAAATTTCCCGTTGGTACGCAAGTAAATGAACTAATGATGTGTGCGAGGAGTGCGAGTGTATAATGTTTCATGGGAAATGTATGTAAAGGGATGTGGATGATTAGAATGAAAAGTCGAGAAATGAGAAAAAAAATTGAAAGTTGGCAAAACTGCCCAGTGGTCGTATAGTGCAAAATACGGACCGTAAAGTGCAATACGGTCCGTAAACTTGACGTCGTAAACTGGCATGTCCAACTTCAACTTTCTGCCAACTGAGGAAATGGCTAAAATACGACCTGGTGGACGGACCGTAAAGTGATTTACGGCCCGTAAACCATGGTCGTAAATCACCATGCATGCAGGAAAAAGTTTCTGGTTCTGCTTAAGCTTAAAAACGACCACGAGGGATGGTCCGTAAACTGAAATTGTTATGTCCCGTATTTTCATACATTGGGACGTTTTTAAAATAAACGCGACAAGTTAAAGACAAGACTATCTTAAGGTACGAAGTAGAGATTTTAACTTCCGATTTCGTTTCGAGTCACAATTTATCTACAATTTTCGTTTGGCATTGAAGTATTAATGGAAAATTGGGATTAAACTAACCATAATTGGATTAATAAGTGGGATTGGAAAGACAAAAATCTGCCCACTATTTTAGGCCATGTTTGGCCGTGCACTATAGTGCCTTGGTCAAGGATTCTTGACCCAATTTAGTGTGATCCACATGTCCAAGGCATGGAGGGGACATATAGACAAGAAAATCTGTTCACTCCACATTTTCACAACTCATTTCAACATTCCAAAGTGTAGAACACTTAGAGAGAGAGAGGGAAGCTCTCGGCTAAGAGCTAGCCGAGAGTGAGGTTCAAACATTGCTCAAAAATTCCAGTTTTCTCCACCAATTTTACTCCTCATCTAGTGTATAAGAAGGTGTAGTAGTTGTTGAAAAGAAACAAGAAAGTGTAGCACCTAAATAGATTTGAAGTTTCGGCCAAGGTGAAGAACAAGATTGAAAGGTAAGAATGCTTATTGTTCTTGTGTTGCATGATAATTTGAATGTATAGTTCATGCATGTTGTTGTTGGATTGTTGTTGTGGTTGAAGTAGAGAGTGAGCCGTGAGTGTGGTGAATTCATGATTGATTTCATTTTGCATGTATTGTTGATGAATTGAATAGGTATCAACATAGGTAAATGAACAAAGATTGTAGAAGTTTGGTTGTGATGTTGCATGTTGGATATTGGACTGTTTTCTTGAAATTAAAATGAGCCGTGTGCCCTTGATTCTAATGAAGTCATGCTTAATCTTCTTGTACATGGATTGGAAGTGAATTCAATGTGTTGTAGTATGGATAAATGGATGAAAATCATGAAGTTGTTGAAGTGGTGTTGTAGCCGTGTGAGTGGACTGTTTTGGTAGCATTTAGGGACTGTTTTGTGTCACATTTGGATTTTTGTTGTTATGAACATTGTGGTGTATTGTATGCATGTTGAATATGTGAATTGAGGTGTTAAAGAAATGAATTATGTTGAAGTGTATAGGCAGTCCAAAACCGTGGACTGTTTTGGTACTAGACGTCAATTTGTGTGTGTTGAATGTTGATTCTCGTTGCAAACGTTTAGTGAAAGTAAAGTGCAATGATTCAAGTTAAAACTGAAATGAATTGTGGACTGTTGTATGAATGAAGATGATGCTAAAACAGTTCCAAGAACCATGAAAGTAATGTAATTAAACGTGTTGTTGTTGTTGCAAGTTAAAACTGGAAAATTGCTAAGAGAGAATGAAAACGTTATGTGTGTTGTTTAGCCGTGTGTATGAGGCAGTTTTGAATGATGTATGGACTGCCCAAGTTCCCTAAGTAGTGTTTAAACAAGTTTGGATTGATACATGAAAGAACGATTGGCAATGTTAGCTTGTAGCGCTAGTTGGTTTGAATGCGAACGAAACGTCGTTTAAATGTTAGAAAGGGATTGTAAACGTCAAAATACGTATTGAATTCCCTTGTAGACTAATTGTAGCTCTTCATATCTTGATATAGGATAAGTGTTTTTGGGCAGCAAGTACAAGTTAGAATACAACTAAACGCTAAAGGTATGTAAAGCCTATTCCTTCTTTCTTTTGGCATGTCCTAGACGTAAGTATGAAACGATATGAACCTTGGGGTAAATTCTATTCTCTAGTTCCATGCATGACTTATGATCCTATATTTCATTAAGGCTATTGTCATGTGCCTACAATATGAGTGACTAATGAATAATGCATGAAAGTTCCTATTCTTAAAGAATTGCACAACTAGAGACATACTTGACTTTCAAAAGCTACACCATGGTAAAGTGATATACGTATATGAAATCTGAAACGTTCCTTGTAATAGTTTGTTGTGAGACTTAAAATGAACTGAATATAAATATTATTTTGACACTTTAGAGCTGGTTAGTTTCTTATCCATTGAGTCTCAAAAAGATAAATTGCATATATGTGGTTGCCTGTTATTCTGCTCGTGCCTACCGCTATATCCTTCACTGAGTCCCGGGCCAGGATACGTTTTCATGTGCATGTTTACTATATATATGATGGTATGATGATATGATGATGATATGATGACAAGATGATATGATGATATGATGATATGGAGATGGTGGCCAGGAGGGCATATATTCCTTATTGCCGAGTTCCTCATTAAAGGGCCGGGACACGTACATGTTTATGATTACGATGCTATGATTTTAATTACCGAGTCCCTCATTAAAGGGCCGGGACACGTAATATATGTTATATACAGAATGATTATGCTATGCAGCTTTGATTACAAAACTCTATAATGACATTGATATGAGAATGATACAGATGAAATATGTTCAAAGGCAAGTTTTATGAAATTTTGGTTGTTGCATTGAATCGTATATACCTCATCTCAATATAAGTCTATTACTATGTTTCAAGCTTTACATGGTCAGTACATATTCCGTACTGACCCCCTTTTTCGGGGGGCTGCGTTCATGCCCGCAGGTACAGACGCTCGTTTCGGAAATCCGCCAACCTAGGACACTTATTCAGCTATTTTGGACTGCTCCTTTGTTCCGGAGCTAGCTTGTGGTATAACTCCCTTATGTTGTACTCATATGTGTTTAATTGGGTACGGTGGGGCCCTGTCCCGCCATATGATACAGTCATTACTCTTAGAGGTCTGTGGACATCTGTGTGGGTCTGTTTGTAGTTGTTGATGCGTTTTACGACAATGACTTATGTTTGGGGCGTACCCATTCGTAATGGCAGCCTTGTCGGCTTGCATATATATGTATGTTTGGTATTTTGCATATCGTGGCAGCCTTGTCGGCTTGCATAGGAATATATACATGTTGTTGTTTAAAAAGTGCAACTCCTCAGGAGACAGGTGCCTAAGACATACAAAACTTGGCAGCTTTAAAATAACACTCTACCTTTTTATACAAATGAGATCATGACATGCTGATTATAAATGATTATAGTTAACAGATAATATGAGTGTCCAACTCGGGCACTAGTCATGGCCTACGGGGTTGGGTCGTGACAAAAGTGGTATCAGAGCGGTTAAATCCTCGGAGTGTCTACAGACCGTGTCTAGTAGAGTCTTGTTTATCGATGTGTTGTGCACCACATTTATAAGCAGGAAGCTACAGGACATTTAGGATGTTACTTTTCTTTCATATCTAAGATCGTGCGATAGAGCCTGAACCTAGGAAAGATTGTTTCTGACCTCTTTTCTCGTCGGTAGGTGCAGAACTGCGAGAGATGAAGAGGCTAGCTGCAGATAGTGGGGGTGCTAAGAAGGCCCCTAGGGTAAATTCGGGACCCCAGTCTCCAGGACCAAATAGGAGGAGCCTCAGTTATTCTATCGAGACTGACCCCTCGGAGGATCCAGCGACAATTCCTCTAGAGTTTTTGGTATCCAGGGAGGCGGCCCCTGAACCCATACCAGTTGTTCCTATGGCAGGGCACCACGTCAGACCGGCTACCCCGGTAAGTGTTACAGATTATTCCAGCCCCCTGTCCTGGTCATCGGTAAACCAGGAGTTGCCCGGTTATCTACATTCGCCGGATTTAGATGAAGAAGATGATGAAGATCAGACGAGTAAATGGCGGGCAAACGATGATGAGGAGCACACTTCACCTTCTAGATCACCGGATCAGACTAGAGACTGATCGACTACAGGTATATGAGACCTTATTGAAATTTCCTATGTATGTGAATTTGTTATAGATTGTTACCTAATCGCGGCAAACAAAAATCAAAGGAGTCAACAACCAAGTATTTACGAGTAACAGTGACCAAGGCGTTCCCACCCGTGGGAATTTTGGAATCTAGAATGAAAAATAGTTGCACGTACAGGTGAAAGTTGGATAGCAAGGGTACATAATGAGAATTTATATATGCGGAATGGAAAATTGGCCGTCATTATGGTGAGTTATGGTAAGTATAGTAAGGAAACGGGTTGAATGGATACATTGCAGATAAGTCCAGTTAGAAAGTATGCACAGAAGAAGCTAAAGGGACCAGTAACTGTAAACAGAATATATGTTAGACATAGTACGAATGTTGCAGGTACGTTTGAAACCTGCAGTTAAACATGGAAAAGGAAAATAAACAAGAAAGAGTGACATGTACAGTTTATGTTGGGTATACGAGGCAATTTCGTCATTTTCATCTTGCGATTGATATAGGAAGCCGTGTGCGGCCACAATACGATATATATATATGTATGGGTTGGTATTTCCTGTGTGCAGGTTTTGGGATAGTAAGAATGACAGAGGAGACTCTGCCCAAATTTTCCCAGAAGTAGGAAAAAAGAAAAGAATAAGGCATAAGTTCATAATAAGTTATGGAAGGGTGACACCAGTACGGTAAATCTATCATGTTGGACTAGAAAACTAACAAAATATACCCCCACCTCATGCATAAGAGGCATCATTCTTATTTGGGGGACGTTGTGTTGAAGAAGCTTATATGAGCAGCAGAATTTGGAATTCATTTGAATGGATGAGAATACCTGCAGTCACATTTTTGCCCAAAAAAAAAAAAGGGAGCTTATATTGAAGGACGAAAATGTCCGGTAAAGTACAAAGCATACAATAAGCAGTCTGTGAACTAAACGGTTCGTCCACGACTCAAGGATAAACTTGGAGATGAACTATGTGCATCAAGCACTAGAAGTCCTGTGGTGATTGTTAGATCCTAGTTTTCTTCTGGCGGTGGTTGGAAAATGCTTCGTGATGACACTTTATTAGTTCTTAGTCAATTAATTGGAGATGGAATTCGTGGAAGGAAAATTCAACTTGTGAGCGGTTATGAATCAGGTGTTCCACGTGTTGTTGATGAAATGCTAGGACGACTCGGAAGAGCTTGCGACCCTAAGGGATAAATTATGACGAGTTTACAGTTAAAGGAAGTAATGGTATGATTGAGATGGAAGTACAAAGAAAGAAGAATTATAACAAGTTATGAAGATAGTAGTAAGACAGTTTGTGAGATACTAAGGGTAAAATCTATCAGAAAGGGTGAAAGGTTAAGTACGCCTAGTCGGCAGAATGTAACTAAAAACATAGAAGAATCGTGAATAAGGTTAAGAAGTATTACGTCATAGGATGGATTACGAACAGGATGTACTGTGAACACCATAAGGATTGCTATAGAAATGAGTAAAGCCTAGCAAGGAAGAAACTAAGGGAAATGGTGTAACTAGTGTGAAATGGTAGACCGGAAGTAGAACGAATAAGGAAGAACTTACAAGGTCCTACAGGGAAAGTTCAAAATAAAAGTCAAGTGGTAACAAAAGTGAAAGTGCGCACAGGAAGAGAAGGGGGTTAAGAGAAGGAGGAAGATAAGAAGAAAGCGAGTGGGATTACAGTGTTGCAATGTGTTATGGCGTGTATAGCTGAGAAAATGAGGAAGGGCTTATGTAGAAGTTGTGTTGTCTGAAAGATACGGGAATAGCATGAGATTCCTCGTGCACAAAATAAAAGATGGACGTAGACTGGAGAAATGAAAGGAATACTAAAGGAAGTACCCAAGACAAACGTAATTAATTGAGTATGAGTATAGAATAAAAGGGAAACATATAGTTATGGACTTAAAGATGTAGTGCGACGAAACGATGCTAAGACAAGACCACTATTAAGACAAATTCGATATGATTTCGAGTAAGTTAGAAGTTATCATTTGATATACAACATGAGAGAAAGAGTATGAGGCCTAAAAGAGTACTGCGTATATGTAACTTCACCTCGAGAATAGTGAAATCCTTAAAGGACAAGGATTGTGGATTTGCGAAACAACTGATGTATTGTGAATTTATTAGAGGAAACAGATGATATCCGTTGGGATAAAGATATTGCTATAAGAAAGCTTGGGACATTTATCATCAGAATATAAGTGCTACCTAATTGGAATTTAAAACGACTATAAACACTAGCTCATTACTGATCGGAATAAATGGAATGTGACTTTGGGTAAATTGTTACATTACTCACATTACTTGAGTACCAGCCATTAGATAAAATTTTGTACTATATTATCGAGAGTTCTCATCGCCTCGTGATTTTGTTAAGGTCTCGTACGAAGATAATCAAGTTATAGATTATAAAGAAAAGACATGGATACGGTGTAAGTACAACCCCAAAGGGGGGAAGCGGGTGAAAGTAAAGTAAGTATAAATGGAAACAATTGACACTGCAACAAGTTTAATGTGAATTCTTAAACTTTAAGTGAGATCCCTTGCAGAAACAAGTTAGTAAGATTTGAAGGCCAGCAATAAGTGGATAGAAGTCAAGATGGTATTGGAGACAGTTCTGAGAATTTTTGGTAGGGGTCTTGGATAATATGACATCAGAACGTGGATGATCACTTGCCACTTATCGAGTTTGCTTATAATAACAGTTACCACTCTAGTATTCAGATGGCACCGTACGAAGCCCTGTACGGCAGGAAATGCAGATCCCCTATAGGCTAGTTTGATGTTGGCGAGACTAAGCTGATAGGCCCAGATATGGTTCAGCAGGCTGTCGATAAGGTGAAACTTATTTAGGAAAGATTACTGGCAGCCCAGAGTCGACAGAAGGCATATGCAGATAATCGACGTCGACACTTGGAATTTCAGGTTGGCGATTGGGTGTTCTTGAAGGTGTCACCCTTGAAGGGTGTTATGAGATTCGGCAAGAAAGGGAAGTTGAGCCCGAGATACATTGGACCTTACCAGGTTATCCGTAAGGTAGGCCAAGTTGCTTACGAGTTAGATCTACCAGCAGATTTAGAAGTAGTACATCCGGTCTTCCATGTGTCAATGCTTCGGAAGTATATAGGCGATCCTTCCAGGGTATTCCCTACAGATGCTATTCATGTAACAGAGGAGCTATCATACGAAGAGCAGCCTATTGCCATACTTGATCGACAAATCAGGAGGTTACGAACAAAAGATGTGGCGTCAGTTAAAGTGTTGTGGCGGAACAATAATTGGGAGGAAATGACTTGGGAGGCTGAAAAGCAGATGAAAAAGAAATATCCTCACATGTTTTCCACATCTACAGGTAATTTAAACTCCTTTGCTTGATTGTGTTAATTGGCTGCTCACTTTATATGTTAGCGATAAGGAAAACCCTTCCCAAAACTCTTATAGAACCCAACGGGATAAAATCGACATTCGAGGACGAATGTTCTAAAGGGGGGGAGGATGTTATGTCCCATATTTTCATACATTGGGACGTTTTTAAAATAAACGCGACAAGTTAAAGACAAGACTATCTTAAGGTACGAAGTAGAGATTTTAACTTCCGGTTTCGTTTCGAGTCACAATTTATCTACAATTTTCGTTTGGCATTGAAGTATTAATGGAAAATTGGGATTAAACTAACCATAATTGCATTAATAAGTGGGATTGGAAAGACAAAAATCTGCCCACTATTTTAGGCCATGTTTGGCCGTGCACTATAGTGCCTTGGTCAAGGATTCTTGACCCAATTTAGTGTGATCCACATATCCAAGGCATGGAGTGGACATATAGACAAGAAAATCTGTTCACTCCACATTTTCACAACTCATTTCAACATTCCAAAGTGTAGAACACTTAGAGAGAGAGAGAGAGAGGGAAGCTCTCGGCTAAGAGCTAGCCGAGAGTGAGGTTCAAAAATTGCTCAAATATTCCAGTTTTCTCCACCAATTTTACTCCTCATCTAGTGTATAAGAAGGTGTAGTAGTTGTTGAAAATAAAAAAGAAAGTGTAGCTCCTAAATAGAGTAGAAGTTTCGGCCAAGGTGAAGAACAAGATTGAAAGGTAAGAATGCTTATTGTTCTTGTGTTGCATGATAATTTGAATGTATAGTTCATGCATGTTGTTGTTGGATTGTTGTTGTGGTTGAAGTAGAGAGTGAGCCGTGAGTGTGGTGAATTCATGATTGATTTCATTTTGCATGTATTGTTGATGAATTGAATAGGTATCAACATAGGTAAATGAACAAAGATTGTAGAAGTTTGGTTGTGATGTTGCATGTTGGATATTGGACTGTTTTCTTGAAATTAAAATGAGCCGTGTGCCCTTGATTCTAATGAAGTCATGCTTAATCTTCTTGTACATGGATTGGAAGTGAATTCAATGTGTTGTAGTATGGATAAATGGATGAAAATCATGAAGTTGTTGAAGTGGTGTTGTAGCCGTGTGAGTGGACTGTTTTGGTAGCATTTAGGGACTGTTTTGTGTCACATTTGGATTTTTGTTGTTATGAACATTGTGGTGTATTGTATGCATGTTGAATATGTGAATTGAGGTGTTAAAGAAATGAATTATGTTGAAGTGTATAGGCAGTCCAAAACCGTGGACTGTTTTGGTACTAGACGTCAATTTGTGTGTGTTGAATGTTGATTCTCGTTGCAAACGTTTAGTGAAAGTAAAGTGCAATGATTCAAGTTAAAACTGAAATGAATTGTGGACTGTTGTAATAATGAAGATGATGCTAAAACAGTTCCAAGAACCATGAAAGTAATGTCATTAAACGTGTTGTTGTTGTTGCAAGTTAAAACTGGAAAATTGCTAAGCGAGAATGAAAACGTTATGTGTGTTGTTTAGCCGTGTGTATGGGGAAGTTTTGAATGATGTATGGACTGCCCAAGTTCACTAAGTAGTTTTTAAACAAGTTTGGATTGATACATGAAAGAACGATTGGCAATGTTAGCTTGTAGCGCTAGTTGGTTTGAATGCGAACGAAACGTCGTTTAAATGTTAGAAAGGGATTGTGAACGTCAAAATACGTATTGAATTCCCTTGTAGACTAATTGTAGCTCTTCATATCTTGATATAGGATAAGTGTTTTTGGGAAGCAAGTACAAGTTAGAATACAACTAAACGCTAAAGGTATGTAAAGCCTATTCCTTCTTTCTTTTGGCATGTCCTAGACGTAAGTATGAAACGATATGAACCTTGGGGTAAATTCTATTCTCTAGTTCCATGCATGACTTTTGATTCTATATTTCATTAAGGCTATTGTCATGTGCCTACAATATGAGTGACTAATGAATAATGCATGAAAGTTCCTATTCTTAAAGAATTGCACAACTAGAGACATACTTGACTTTCAAAAGCTACACCATGTTAAAGTGATATACGTACATGAAATCTGAAACGTTCCTTGTAATAGTTTGTTGTGAGACTTAAAATGAACTGAATATGAATATTATTTTGACACTTTAGAGCTCGTTAGTTGCTTATCCATCGAGTCTCAAAAAGATAAATTGCATATATGTGGTTGCCTGTTATTCTGCTCGTGCCTACCGCTATATCCTTCACTGAGTCCCGGGCCAGGATACGTTTTCATGCGCATGTTTACTATATTATTCACCGAGTCCCTCATTAAAGGGCCTGGACACGTTATATATATATATATATATATATATATATATATATATATATATATATATATATATATATGGTGGTATGATGATATGATGATGATATGATGACAAGATGATATGATGATATGATGATATGGAGATGGTGGCCAGGAGGGCATATATTCCTTATTACCGAGTCCCTCATTAAAGGGCCGGGACACGTACATGTTTATGATTATGATGCTATGATTTTAATTACCGAGTCCCTCATTAAAGGGCCGGGACACGTAATATATGTTATATACAGAATGATTATGCTATGCAGCTTTGATTACAAAACTCTATAATGACATTGATATGAGAATGATACAGATGAAATATGTTCAAAGGCAAGTTTTATGAAATTTTGGTTGTTGCATTGAATCGTATATACCTCATCTCAATATAAGTCTATTACTATGTTTCAAGCTTTACATGGTCAGTACATATTCCGTACTGACCCCCTTTTTCGGGGGGCTGCGTTCATGCCCGCAGGTACAGACGCTCGTTTCGGAGATCCGCCAACCTAGGACACTTATTCAGCTATTTTGGACTGCTCCTTTGTTCCGGAGCTAGCTTGTGGTATAACTCCCTTATGTTGTACTCATATGTGTTTAATTGGGTACGGCGGGGCCCTGTCCCACCATATGATACAGTCATTACTCTTAGAGGTCTGTGGACATCTGTGTGGTCTGTTTGTAGTTGTTGATGCGTTTCACGACTATGACTTATGTTTGGGGCGTACCCATTCGTAATGGCAGCCTTGTCGGCTTGCATATATATGTATGTTTGGTATTTTGTATATCGTGGCAGCCTTGTCGGCTTGCATAGGAATATATACATGTTGTTGTTTAAGAAGTGCAACTCCTCAGGAGACAGGTGCCTAAGACATACAAAACTTGGCAGCTTTAAAATAACACTCTACCTTTTTATACAAATGAGATCATGACATGCTGATTATAAATGATTATAGTTAACAGATAATATGAGTGTCCAACTCGGGCACTAGTCATGGCCTACGGGGTTGGGTCGTGACAGAAATACGGACCTTAAACCTCCATGGACGACCACTGTTCACCCAGCACAGATTTTTCAATTCATTAAATATGAGCATCAAGACTTGTCTTATTTCATTTACAACATTGCACCACTTCTCTCTACATTTATTTTATGAGTTTTCAAGGATTATAAGTCATCCATAACATTAAGACAAGTAAATCAAGGATAAGGGAACCATCAAGGATCATCCAAGTCAAGAAATCCAAATGGAGAAAAACTAGGGTTTTGCTCAAAGAAGATTATAATCAACCAAAGCTTGTTCCTACAACTTCTACGGTAAGATTCATGATTTTTACAAGATGTTTAAGGTATTGGAGAATTAAAATACATGGATTGTAGAAAATGTGGTCAACTAGGTCATGAATGATGAATAGTGACATTTTGAGAAATAGTTTGAATTGAGATATGAATGTTATTGTGTTGTGATATGAATGTGTTATAAATGGTATTAAGATCATGAACTAAACACCTTAGATGAATGGACGAAGATGGGTGTTATGACCATGAATGTGGGTGGATTAGAGGCAAATTGAGGAATCTAGATAATGTGGATAATGTTATGACTAATGTGGATAGTAAGTCTATAATGTAAATGTAACGATAATGATGAGGATGGTAATGATAATGAAAGTAAAATGAGACTAGAGATGCTTACGAGCTATGATATGTATATGTGTGCCTACGAAGGGCTATGATAAGACCCCGAGCATATGATGTCGGGTAAGACTATATGTATATAACTATGTATAAAGTATGTATATAATTACGTAACGCGCGCGCACTTCTGCAGAAGGTACGGACAACCCTGATGTCTTGGTAGGGCCAGGTATGTATGACCTTGAGCCTTGGTTGGCCAAGTATGTATAAGACACCGATCCTATGAGGTCGGGTATGCTATGTAAATGCTATGTATATGAAATGACTATGTGTATAATATGAATATGAATGTGAAAATACTATGTATAGGAATACGAATAAGGACATGTATACGAATATGAGCACAAGTATGGTACGAGTATTATTATGGGATACGAACGACGATGTATGCAAGTAAGCAACATGATGATGATATTACTATCTCCCCTCCTATGCTATCCTCATATGATATCTATTATGCTTCTATATTGATGTTGATCATGCTTTACATACTCAGTACATTCTTCGTACTGACGTCCTTTTGTTTGTGGACGCTGCGTCATGCCCGCAGGTGCACAGGGAGACAGATTTGATCCTTAGCTGCCTATTCGGAGATTTCATAGAGAGCTCTATTTCCCTCAGAGCCATATCTTTTGGGTACTCTCCCTTTTGTGTATATAATTATGGGCATAGCGGGGTCCTGTCCCGCTAATGTGATATGTTATACTCTTAGAGGCTCGTAGACATGTGTGTGTGTGGGTAGATGTGTTTGGCCTTGTCGGCCTATGTTTTGTATATCATTTTGTCGGCCACGTTGGCCCATGAATATTGATGTGGTATAAATGCCTATGATGATATAAATGTGCGGTTGTCCATATGGGACTAGTTGACGAATGAATGGAAATGCATGTATAATTATGTGGATCACCTAGATGTAAGTATAAGAGTAAGCTAAGAGGGTGCTTGGGTGGGTTAGCACCGGGTGCTCGTCGCGGCCCCGAGTCGGGTCGTGAAAAAAGTGGTATCAGAGCAGTTCAGTCCTAGGATGTGTCTACCAGCCGTGTCTAGTAGAGTCTTGGTTATGGGTGTGTTGCGCGCCACACTTATAAACGAGGAGCTGCGGACATCTTAGGAATATATGACCTTCTTTCTTCATAAGAATCGTGCGATAGAGCTATGATGTAAGAAATTCTTGTTCCTAAATCGTGTGTTGTGTGTTTCAGAGATGCCTAAAAAAAAAAGGCTACAGCAGCCCAAAAGGGCACCGCCACCGGTAGTAGAGGAAGATGAGTCCCAGAGTGCGGCTCAATCTCAGTCCTCCCAGACAGTGCCTATTACTGAGGAGCACGTGGGAGCCTCAGCCCCAGCTCCAGCTCCTCCACCGAATGCTTCAGGCCAAGATGTGAGAGAGGCCATTAATTTGTTGATTCAGTTGGTTGCGGCCCCGACTCAGAGGCCAAGCGCAGGGCAAGGTGACAGGACTGTTAGTACAAGGGCCCGTGACTTCATTGCTTTGAAACCCCCGGAATTCTTTGGGTCGAAACTGGAGGAGGATCCCCAGGACTTTATTGATGGTATGCTAAGGACGCTCCGGTTGATACATGCTTCAGACACCGAATCGGTGGAGCTAGTGTCATATAGATTGAGGGATGTCTCAATCCAGTGGTATACGGTTTGGATGGCTTCGCAGGGAGCCAATGCACCTCCACCGGTATGGCAAGAGTTTGTTGATGCTTTTCTCCGTCATTATATGCCTCCGGAAGTTCGGCGAGCTAGGGCCGATAAATTCTTGAATTTGAGGCAAGGTAGCATGAGTGCTACAGAGTATAGTCTCCGCTTCAATTCCTTGGCTAGGTATGCTTCGGCCATGGTAGCGGATATGGGCGATCGGGTGCACCGGTTTGTGAAAGGCCTAGGGCCACACTTGATGGATAAATGTTTGACTGCGTCCCTTCAGGATGGCATGGATATTGCACGCATTCAGGCACATGCTCAGGAATTAAAGGAACACTTACAACAGCGGAGAAATGAACGTGAGCAGGATAGGGGCTATAACAAGAGGGCCAGACCTTCGGGTTCGAGGAGCGAGTCCAGGGGCGAACACAGACAGCAGTTTCCTAGCCATTCAGGCTATTCTATGACCAGTACACCTCCACAGTTCACGGGGCAGAGATTTGACGGATCTACTCATTCGGAGCCGAGTCAGGGTTATTCGGGGTCTCAGTTTAGAGGTGATTCAGGCCAGCCAAGGCCACCCGTACCACGATGTTCTCAGTGTGGAAAGTTGCATTGGGGTCAGTGCCGATCAGGTTCAGACGCTTGCTATTCATGTGGTCGGCCAGGACATATTATACGTGATTGCCCCTCAGTACATGGTAGAGGTAGGACCCAGCCATCAGGGTCGGTAACCGGATCTTCGGCATCTGTACGCCCTACGGGGCCAGGTTCACATGCGCCAGTCGGCCATGGTAGAGGTAGAGGCAGAGCTCCCAGTACTAGCGGTCCTCAGCACCGTATTTATGCTTTGGCTGGACGCCAAGATCTTGAGTCTTCTCCTGATGTGGTCACAGGTATATCATCGGTATTCTCTCATGATGTATATGCTTTGATTGATCCGGGCTCCACATTATCATATGTTACTCCATATGTTGCGGGTCGATATATAATTAAGCCGGAGTCTATCAAACCTTTTGAGGTGTCTACACCCGTGGGTGAATCGGTAATAGCTAGCCGAGTATATAGGAATTGTGTAATTGTGATTTGTGATCGTCGTACCATGATTGATTTGCATGAGCTAGAATTGGTAGATTTTGACGTTATTATGGGCATGGATTGGTTGGCTTCTTGTTACGCCAATGTTGATTGATGAATGAAGATGCTTCGTTTCCAGTTTCCGGGAGAACCAGTCTTAGAATGGAAAGGGAATGCGGCATCACCAAAAGGTAGGTTTATTTCCTATCTAAAGGCAAGGAAGATGATCACGAAAGGGTGTATTTATCAGCTAGTGCGAGTTCAAGATGTAGAAGTTGAGTCGCCGACTCTTCAGTCAGTTCCGGTAGTGAACACATTTTCGGATGTGTTCCCGGAAGAGCTTCCAGGCCTTCCTCCCGAGCGAGAGATAGATTGTTATAGCCCGTGTTTTGAACGCTTGGAAATTTCAAAGCCGTCGTGGAAAGTTAGGGGCGAGATCATTTTCAAAAATTATTTTAACATACGAGTTGTTGAAAATATTATTTATGGTTATTACTAGTATGGAATGATTGAGAGAGGTTAAGGGTCAAAGGGGAAATTCGCAAAATGATCAATGGAAATAATGTGGGAACTTAGGGGAAAAATGGTAATTTCACAAGGCATTCAAAAAAAGCCATATTGGCCGAAAATAGAAGGGGAAAATATGCATGTGGACAAGCTTGCATGGCAAGAATAATTAAGTCATCTTTTTAAATTTTCAAGAAAAGTCTAGAAAAAGAAAGGTGAAAAAGGAAAAGAAAAATCTAGAGAGGGGCATGTGCCCCTCACATGCCACTATAACTATATATATATATATATGTATAAGTCTTGAAAGAACAAGACAATTCATCATTTTAAGGTCTAGAAAATTCAAGAGAGAGGGAGAGAAAAGGGAGAAGAAGGGCACGGCCAGAGGGGCTGGCCGAACCAGCCCCATGAGTTGATCATGGAAAAAACTTCTTTCTTCATGCTTCCATACTAATTGGAAGGTCCTCGTCGACGTGGAGTAGTTGTTGGAACAAAAAGATCGTTCGTTGTTGCCATATGTACTTCTAGCCGAGAAGAGGAAGTGGAGAAGATGAATGGAAAGGTATGGTTCAATCCTCTCTTGCATGTTTTATAGATGTGTTGGATGTATTATGGTACATGAAAATGGATGAAAACCATGAAAGGGTGTGTGTTGTAGTTGAGCCGTGTGTATGGGCTGTTTTGAGTAGAAAGAATGAACAAATTTTACTTAGTCTTATGATTGTTATTGTTATGGATGATTCATGCACGTTGTAGTATGTGGAATTGGAAGAAATTCATGAAATATGGACTTGTTAGTGTTGGCCGTGTACATGTATTGTTGGCCGTATGGTCCCCTTTTGTGTAGTTGGGAATGAATAAATCGTCGTTATTATTTTGGGTAGTCGTCGTTGTGAGTTCTATGATGGAAAATGAAGTTTTAATAATCCAAGTTAAGATTATAATTGTGTGGGATGATTTGGAGGCTAATATGACTGTAATGTAGTCTTGATGTGGTTTCTTGAATTTATGAAATGAAGTTGTAAATGTATGTATTGTGACATAATGTGTGAATTTGGAAGGAAAGAATGTGTTTAGTGTTGTTCTCGGGTTTGGAGGCAATTTCGGGTGAGATGGAACCTTGCTTGGGTTGTTTGAATATTTTGTGATTTGTCTGAAGCATTCTTGAATCTTGTTTAAATAGTTTGGATTAGTACTTGAATGCATGAAGACGGATGTTTGTTTGATTACATGCGGTTGATTTGAATGAAAGTGGAATATCGTCGAATTGTATAGAAAAGAGTCACTAATGTTAGAATGTGTTGTGAACCTCTTATTGATGTTGTAGCTTGGTTGTTGGTCGGGTTGTTGTTGAATTGGGCCGAGCCATATTCTCGGGGTTGGTATATTTACAGGGGAGGTGCTGCCGAAATTTCGGCAGGATACCAGTGAATGTGTTTGAAAGGTTAAGGCAGGTATATGATAATGAAACTAACGAATGGATGGATTCTCCTGCATGTAGACAAACAAATTGGATGCATAAGCATAGCTGGAGGTCACGACACAGGTATGTAAGGCTTACCCTTCCTTTCTTTTGGCATGTCCTAGTTGTAATAGGCTATGATACGAGCCTCGAGGGAAACTCTATTCCTAGAAATCCGAGCTTGATTTGGACCCCTATTCATTCAGTGAAATTGAACTAAGAACCTTATGCTTTGATGGAAACATAGTTTGAACGTCCGTAACTTCTACAAATGACACCGGATTGCCCTGAAACCTTCATGAATGACTCTATAAGGCTAAATGTTCATAGTTTATATACGCCACCTCGACTTAATCCGAGGTGGGCCCATATTTCTCGAACCCCATTTGTATTGCTCTATTGGACTCATTTCCGCATAGTAATTAAGAGAAACTTGGGCTATTGTTCTGGATTTGTTATGAACTGTATGTACTCTCGGATATAAGTATCTGGAAATTCTGATATGAGTATTCCTATATAGGCATTTGGATACAAGTATTTTCGATATGGATATTTTGACAAAAGTATTTTGACGTAAGTACTCCGATACAAGAAATTTGACGTGAACATTTTGATAGAAGTATTCGGATAAAAGTATTTTGGATATGAGAATCCTGACATACGTATTCTGTTATAACTACTCTGATATAAGTATTTTGATATAAGTCTTCTGACCTAAGCATTCTGACATAAGTATCCTGATATGAGTACCCCGACATAAGTATTTTAATATAAGCATTCTGATATGGGTAACCTGCTATGATTATTCTGATGGCACGTTCGATCATTCTATCGAGTCTCGATTTATGTGCATTTAGTTGCTCACTACTCTGCTCGTGCATGTGCTATGATCCCTTTCACCGGATCCCGGGCCGATATATATATATATCGTGCGGATGGTTCGCCGAGTCCTCTGTTAAGGGCCGGGTTCCATATATGAATTCCAAAGTATGATGTGTCCGGTTCCGGGGTACTGTGTTATATGTCCGTCCCCGGTTACCGAGGATATATTATGAAGTATGATGTGTCCGGGCTCAGGGTGCCGTGTTATCTGTCCGCCCCCGGGTACCGTGGTTATGTTATGATGTGTGACGGCGATCGGAGCAAATTTTCTGAAATATGATGTGTTGTGGAGCTAAAGGTAGGAGTGGCGACCACGTTCCTACGTTATCGTGCGCATCCCTTGGCATTGTTCACCGGTTCCTCGGCGTGTTATCTGTCCCCAAGGTTATCATGTATATGATAGGATGTGACCGGTCCCTCGGCGTGATATTTGTCCCCGAGGTTACCGTATGTATGATATGGTATTTGTCCCGGCGTGGTACATGTCCCCGGGGTTACCGTGTATGTGATATGATATCCTATTCCGATATGCATGACTTGTGTTGGAGAGTAAGCATTCTGACCTTCCGTATATTCTGTATCCCGTTTGCTATATGACATCATTTGAGTAATTTGTACGTTCTGTAATCCGTCTGGCATACGAGATGAGTAAGTATGATTCGTGTCTGGAAAAGAAAAAAAATAATAAGTGTTTGGTATTCTGGATAGGCTATTTGTATGTTGTTCTATCTGTCTCAGTCATGGTTTCGTTTTCTGTACTCATGCCTTACATACTCAGTACATATTCCGTACTGACCCCCTCTTCTTCGGGGGCTGCGTTTCATGCCGCGCAGGTACCCACAGATGCATAGACGAGATTAGCTGAAGATGATCTAGTGGATTGGCGGGCTCCATTTCCTCCAGGAGTGCTGCCGAGTCAGAGTATGTATGCTGTGATGTCTGATCAGTATTAGAGACTTTGCAGACAGCGTCGTGGGAAATGGTTGTCAGTCTGTAAGCGGCTCCATCAGCCGATATGTTATTTTGTGTTATGTAGTAAACTTCATATGATTATAGATTTTGTTTAATCTTGAACGGTAAGAAGAAAATTTTGACAGCTTAATATGTATATTACTTGTATTTGATTTTCTGGATCCCATGGAACTAGGTGTGTAATCAGAGTCTGCGGGTTCGCTTGGCTCCGTATGTGGGGTCGGGTGCCCATCACACCCTAATAAGTTAGGGTGTGACAAAGTGGTATCAAAGCAGGTCTGTCCTAGGGGTTGTCTGCAAAGTTGTGTCCGGTAGAGTCCTGTTTATGGTGTGTAGCGCGCCACATTTATAAACAGGAGGTTACGGGGCATTTAGGGGTTGTTGACCTTCTTTCTGTCTCAGATCGTGCCATAGATCCAAGTCATAGGGGGTAAGATTCCTTATATGCAAAGTCTCATATACGATTGAGGAAGACGGGTAAGTACTGGTGTATTTGATCTGTTCCCAAGAATTGGCAGCCCCGGATGGCCGGAATGTGGTGTAGCTGTATGTTCTATAAGGTGTTATTGATATTTGCAGTGTACAGGAGGATGGTATAAGTAAAACAAGGTTAGAGGGAGGATTCAGAAAGTTGACAATTAGTTTTGCTGCAGGTTACTACGTAAAAGCGGTGAGTAAGAAGTTCGAACGGACTGATATCAGGGCATCTATAAAATAATGGCAACGAAGGTGTATCTGTTATCAGCAGGGGTATGGGAACCCAGAATGAAAGGTAGTTACATAAGAAAGTGAAAGGTGAGAACTGAGGGCTGAAAAGGGGTAAAATGGTAATTGTGAAAGAAAAGACGTATCACGAGGGTGTTCCGGGATCTGTAAGACCTCGATTAGTCCCGAATCATGTAGTAAAGGTCATGCGATAAAGTGGACCCGAAAACATCAGCATTACGGCATAAGATTCGAGGTTAAGCGTGCTCAGGTGGGAGCAATTTCAGGATGGGTGACCCCCCTGGGAAGTAATTGGGAAAATTTTGCAAAATTAAAATTTAAGGGAACAAATGGAAAACTAAGGTAACCTGAGTGAGACTATGGTGTATGGGGTGGTTGGAGACCATAAGAAGGCGCATAAAACGAGGTAGACTAGCTCGGTGAAGAGGCAAAAGAGTATGTCACAGCTCGGGAACTAGGATAGGCTTGAATAAAGTTTGGAAGTATTTTGTGGGTTAGTTGATAATAATTATATATATAGATGTGGGTGCACACGTTATCCCATATGTGATGGTATCAGTAGACACGTGTGTCCTAACAACCTATGCTCCGGTAAAGGAGGCCTCAATCGAGTAAAGGACACCGAAACCTGAATAGTAGAGATAAAACAAATGATGTAAATGTTATAAGGTAAGACGCTACTTCCACTATAGATTAAGGATGAGAAGGCCTTAACAGTATGGTATCTGAAAAAGAAGTAAGTGAGTAAATAAGGAGTAAGAGAATCAAGATAGCGGAAAAAGGTGAGAGACAAGGAAACCTTGGTGGATGGAATCCCGAGAGGGAATTCCCGCCGAGGTACGAGGTTATTGGATGAAGGCTTAAATACAGACATGGGGCGAGGATGGAGTACGGTAATATGGAACAAAAGAGGAGTGTGTGAGATTCGAGGATTAATTTCAATAAGCAGGGATGAAAGGGAATGAAAAGGTGAGCAAAACGACGACTTAAGTTAAAAGGGTTCGATATGTTAGAGTTAGAGAGAGAGATGAGGGATGAAAAATAATTAAAGGTAAGGGCACTCGAAGATCGTGACGTACAAGGAACTCCTAAAGGGGGGGGGGGGGAGGCCATATTAGGCTCACAAGGAATAATGATGAACGAAATGAGCACCAACACATGAAGTCAAAAACAAGTATATCTGTATCGAAGGATATGAGAGAAGGGACTAAAGAAGAGTTGTAGTAAGAATCTAAGAGTGTGACTTTTGTTAAGATATGGTCACGAAACAGTAACAGAAAGGAGATGACCTGAGAAAGACAAGGATAATATGTCGGCCCAGCAGATTAGAAAACCCATGACACAGGATAAGGACCCATATGAGGACGAAAAGGCTCGACTATGTGGAATGGGCATGGAGAAACGGGAAACTATGAAAGAAACCCCCTCCCGAAGTGCTACGAGTCCCCATAAGGTCTGTTGAACATTCGAGGACGAATGTTCTAAAGGGGGGAGGATGTTATAGCCCGTGTTTTGAACGCTTGGAAATTTCAAAGCCGTCGTGGAAAGTTAGGGGCGAGATCATTTTCAAAAATTATTTTAACATACGAGTTGTTGAAAATATTATTTATGGTTATTACTAGTATGGAAAGATTGAGAAAGGTTAAGGGCGAAAGGGGAAATTCGCAAAATGATCAATGGAAATAATGTGGGAACTTAGGGGCAAAATGGTAATTTCACAAGGCATTCAAAAAAAGCCATATTGGCCAAAAATAAAAGGGGAAATTATGCATGTGGACAAGCTTGCATGGCAAGAATAATTAAGTCATCTTTTTAAATTTTCAAGAAAAGTCTAGAAAAAGAAAGGTGAAAAAGGAAAAGAAAAATCTAGAGAGGGGCATGTGCCCCTCACATGCCACTATAACTATATATATATATATATGTATAAGTCTTGAAAGAACAAGACAATTCATCATTTTAAGGGCTAGCAAATTCAAGAGAGAGGGAGAGAAAAGGGAGAAGAAGGGCACGGCCATAGGGGCTGGCCGAACCAGCCCCATGAGTTGATCATGGAAAAAAAATTCTTTCTTCATGCTTCCATACTAATTGGAAGGTCCTCGTCGACGTGGAGTAGTTGTTGGAACAAAAAGATCGTTCGTTGTTACCATATGTACTTCTAGCCGAGAAGAGGAAGTGGAGAAGATGAATGGAAAGGTATGGTTCAATCCTCTCTTGCATGTTTTATAGATGTGTTGGATGTATTATGGTACATGAAAATGGATGAAAACCATGAAAGGTTGTGTGTTGTAGTTGAGCCGTGTGTATGGGCTGTTTTGAGTAGAAAGAATGAACAAATTTTACTTAGTCTTATGATTGTTATTGTTATGGATGATTCATGCACGTTGTAGTATGTGGAATTGGATGAAATTCATGAAATATGGACTTGTTGGTGTTGGTTGTGTACATGTAGTGTTGGCCGTATGGTCCCCTTTTGTGTAGTTGGGAATGAATAAATCGTCGTTACTATTTTGGGTAGTCGTCGTTGTGAGTTCTATGATGGAAAATGAAGTTTTAATAATCCAAGTTAAGATTATAATTGTGTGGGCTGATTTGGAGGCTAATACGACTGTAATGTAGTCTTGATGTGGTTTCTTGAATTTATGAAATGAAGTTGTAAATGTATGTATTGTGACATAATGTGTGAATTTGGAAGGAAAGAATGTGGTTAGTATTGTTCTCGGGTTTGGAGGCAATTTCGGGTGAGATGGAACCTCGCTTGGGTTGTTTGAATATTTTGTGATTTGTCCGAAGCGTTCTTGAATCTTGTTTAAATAGTTTGGATTAGCACTTGAATGCATGAAGACGGATGTTGGTTTGATTACATGCGGTTGATTTGAATGAAAGTGGAATATCGTCGAATTGTATAGAAAAGAGTCACTAATGTTAGAATGTGTTTTGAACCTCTTATTGATGTTGTAGCTTGGTTGTTGGTTGGGTTGTTGTTGAATTGGGCCGAGCCATATTCTCGGGGTTGGTATATTTACAGGGGAGGTGCTGCCGAAATTCCGGCAGGATACAAGTGAATGTGTTTGAAAGGTTAAGGCAGGTATATGATAATGAAACTAACGAATGGATGGATTCTCCTGCATGTAGACAAACAAATTGGATGCATAAGCGTAGCTGGAGGTCGCGGCACAGGTATGTAAGGCTTACCCTTCCTTTCTTTTGGCATGTCCTAGTTGTAATAGGCTATGATACGAGCCTCGAGGGAAACTCTATTCCTAGAAATCCGAGCTTGATTTGGACCCCTATTCATTCAGTGAAATTTAACTAAGAACCTTATGCTTTGATGGAAACATAGTTTGAACGTCCGTAACTTCTACAAATGAAACTGGATTGCCCTGAAACCTTCATGAATGACTCTATAAGGCTAAATGTTCGTAGTTTATATATGCCATCTCGACTTAATCCGAGGTGGGCCCATAATTCCCGAACCCCATTTGTATTGCTCTATTGGACTCATTTCCGCATAGTAATTAAGAGAAACTTGGGCTATTGTTCTGGATTTTTTATGACCTGTATGTACTCTCGGATATAAGTATCTGGAAATTCTGATATGAGTATTCCTATATAGGCATTTGGATACAAGTATTTTCGATATGAATATTTTGACAAAAGTATTTTGACGTAAGTACTCCGATACAAGAAATTTGACGTGAACATTTTGATAGAAGTATTCGGATATAAGTATTTTGGATATGAGAATCCTGACATACGTATTCTGTTATAACTACTCTGATATAAGTATTTTGATATAAGTATTCTGACCTAAGCATTCTGACATAAGTATCCTGATATGAGTACCCCGACATAAGTATTTTAATATAAGCATTCTGATATGGGTAACCTGCTATGATTATTCTGATGGCACGTTCGATCATTCTATCGAGTCTCGATTTATGTGCATTTAGTTGCTCACTACTCTGCTCGTGCATGTGCTATGATCCCTTTCACCGGATCCCGGGCCGATATATATATATATCGTGCGGATGGTTCGCCGAGTCCTCTGTTAAGGGTCGGGTTCCATATATGAATTCCGAAGTATGATGTGTCCGGTTCCGGGGTACTGTGTTATATGTCCGTCCCCGGTTACCGAGGATATATTATGAAGTATGATGTGTCCGGGCTCGGGGTGCCGTGTTATCTGTCCGCCCCCGGGTACCGTGGTTATGTTATGATGTGTGACGGAGATCGGAGCAAATCTTCTGAAATATGATGTGTTGTGGCGCCAAAGGTAGGAGTGGCGACCACGTTCCTACGTTATCGTGCGCATCCCTTGGCATTGTTCACCGGTTCCTCGGCGTGTTATCTGTCCCCAAGGTTATCATGTATATGATAGGATGTGACCGGTCCCTTGGCGTGATATTTGTCCCCGAGGTTACCGTATGTACGATATGGTATTTGTCCCGGCGTGGTGCATTTCCCCGGGGTTACCGCGTATGTGATATGATATCCGATTCCGATATGTATGACTTATGTTGGAGAGTAAGCATTCTGACCTTCCGTATATTCTGTATCCGGTTTGCTATATGACATCATTTGAGTAATTTGTACGTTCTGTAATCCGTCTGGCATACGAGATGAGTAAGTATGATTCGTGTCTGGAAAAGAAAAAAAATAATAAGTGTTTGGTATTCTGGATAGGCTATTTGTATGTTGTTCTATCTGTCTCAGTCATGGTTTCGTTTTCTGTACTCATGCCTTACATACTCAGTACATATTCCGTACTGACCCCCTCTTCTTCGGGGGCTGCGTTTCATGCCGCGCAGGTACCCACAGATGGATAGACGAGATTAGCTGAAGATGATCTAGTGGATTGGCGGGCTCCATTTCCTCCAAGAGTGCTGCCGAGTCAGAGTATGTATGCTGTGATGTCTGATCAGTATTAGAGACTTTGCAGACAGCGTCGTGGGAAATGGTTGTCAGTCTGTAAGCGGCTCCATCAGCCGATATGTTATTTTGTGTTATGTAGTAAACTTCATATGATTACAGATTTTGTTTAATCTTGAACGGTAAGAGGAAAATTTTGACAGCTTAATATGTATATTACTTGTATTTGATTTTCTGGATCCCAAGGAACTAGGTGTGTAATCAGAGTCTGCGAGTTCGCTCGGCTCCGTATGTGGGGTCAGGTGCCCATCACACCCTAATAAGTTAGGGTGTGACATAGATTTTGCGATTGATGTGTTGCCAGACACTAAACCCATATCTATTCCTCCCTATAGAATGGCACCCGCAGAGTTTAAAGAGTTGAACGAGCAATTAAAAGACTTTCTTGAAAAAGGCTTCATTAGGCCTAGTTCATCCCCGTAGGGAGCACCCGTATTGTTCGTCCGGAAGAAGGATGGCTCCTTGAGAATGTGCATTGATTATCGGCAATTGAATAAAGTGACGATTAAGAACAAGTATCCCCTCCCGAGGATTGATGATTTATTTGATCAATTGCAAGGTGCCAAATGGTTTTCAAAGATTGATTTGAGGTCCGGGTATCACCAAGTAAGAGTTAGGGAGAAAGATATCCCTAAGACAGCTTTCAGAACAAGATATGGCCATTTCGAGTTCCGAGTAATGTCGTTTGGGCTAACTAATGCACCGACAGTGTTTATGGAGTTAATGAACAATGTATTCAGGCCTTTTCTGGATTTATTCGTGATTGTATTCATCGATGATATCCTAGTGTATTCTAGATCTGAGGCAGAACATGCGGATCACTTGCGTGTTGTCCTTGGAGTTCTTCGAACTCGAGAGTTATTCGCGAAGTTTTCCAAATGCAAGTTTTGGTTGAACTCAGTGGCATTTCTGGGCCACATTGTTGCAGCTGACGGTATTCGAGTGGATATCCAAAAGATTGAGGCAGTGAATACTTGGCCAAGGCCCACGACCCCTACGGAGGTTCGTAGCTTTTTGGGCTTAGCAGGTTATTACCGAAGATTTGTTGAGGATTTGTCTTCTATTTCTGCACCGCTCACCAAGTTGACTCAGAAGTCAGCTAAGTTTCAATGGACAGATGCTTGCGAGCATAGTTTCCAAGAGTTGAAAGACCGACTGACTTCAGCCCCAGTCTTGACACTTCCAGAGGGATTGGAAGGATATGTTATTTATTGTGATGCTTCAGGCGTCGGGCTAGGCTGTGTATTTGTTATATCCCGCGTTTTATGCAATTGGACAATTCAATACAATCGCGGGAAGACAACAAGCAGGGCCATAATTTTTATTTTGTTAAGCATACGAGTTGCTTATGAGAAATTTTGAAGTGGAAATAATGAGAAAGGTTAAGGGCATAAAGGGAAGTTGCAATATGACTCGTGGAAATATGGAGGAAGACGAAGGGCAAATTTGGAAAGTTGGAAAATAATTTGTATGAAATGCAAGACACAAAAAAAAAGTGGGCTTGGTCTTTGGGCCATATTTGGCCTTCCACTACTTGGTGGGCTTAAGCCCACTTGGAATTTTATGAGTCAAAATAAAAAGATGACCAAGTCATCTTTTCATTGAACTCTCTAGAATTTTCAAGAAAATAAAGAACAAGAAGTGAGGAGAAACTTCTCCATAGGCCACGGCCAAGTGCTAAAATTGCCTAGAAAATTGATAAAAAATTCTCAAAAATCACTTCTTACCAATTCAAGGGGTCCCTAGCAAGGTGGAGTAGTCTTTGAAGCAAGAAAAACACATTTTTATGCAAGTTGTGGATTCTAGTCAAGTGGAGAATTGAGGAAAAAGGTAAGGTTTAATTTTTTTTTATGTTATGGAGGCTTGTGCATGTTGTAGTGTATGAAAATGAATGGAGTTCATGAAGAACATGAATATATAGAGGTGGTGGCCGTGAGATGTATATTCTATGTATAGCCGTGTGTGTGTTGTGTGTTGTGTTGTGTTATGTTGTGTGTTGGTTATTGTTGTAAAGTATAGAAAATATGGAAATCCATGGAAATATGTATATGGGGTGTGTTGGCCGAATGGTGTACGGTATGGAAAGGTGTGGTGAATTAATTTTATTTAGTATTGTAATTGTTGTTATGGTAAATTCCATGATGTAAAATAAGGATTTAATGGTTAAGGAGTGAATTTGTGTTGATTATGGATTCTAGATTGCTAAGGGAAAGCTTAATAAGCTTAATGAAGTATTGGTACTTGAAAGCTTGTTTTAGAAGATTATGTAAATGGAATGTTATGTTCTTGCATGTATGAAATATAATGATATTGGTATGATGTCGTTGGAATGTATACTATAAGGTTGTTATTGTGTTCATTGAAGTCGGAAGGTTTTGAAGAAAGTGGTAAATTGAGATTATGTGTATTGAATGAAATGTGTGAATTGCTAGTGTGATTGTTGAATTTATATTGATGGTTTGGCCGGGTTTGAATTCCCGGGTTGTTGTTGATTGAAAACTTGCTAGGTAAATGTTGAGGATGGTGTATTTACAGAGGAAATGCTGCCGAAATTTCGGTAGCCAAGTGTTTCCTTAAGATTCTAACTCTAAGTGTCCTAATGAGAGTTTTGGTAAAAATGACCAATTTGCAGATTTTGACGGGATTGCAACGTGAATTTGGAGTAGCAAAAGGAGCGGAAAGAGGTATGTAAGGCTTCACCCTTCTTTCTATGTCATGTCTTAGGGGTAATAAGTCGGGCACGAGCCTTGGGGACAACCCTATTCCCCGGAACCCGCACCTAAAGTTTTCTCCTTTTTGTTCAATAGAATTGAACTAGAAAGTGTGCCAATTGTTGGAAAAACCTCCTACACCCTTAGAACTTGTATAAATGGGACCCGATTACCCTAAGACCCTCACAAGTAACGCTATGACGCGTAACATATGTAAATCGTATACGCTACTCCATCCGGCCCGAGGTGGGCCCGTTACTCTCGGATTTTCCTGTAGCCTTGGCTGGCTTACTTGAAGTGAATCCAAAGGGGACCTTGATCCCGATCTCGTTACCAAATGACAAGTATTATGACTACTCTAACGAGAATGTTTCTATGATGATAATGATCATGACAATGTTAGACAAGAGAATGTACCTATGATAGGTACGACCGGAACGATTCTACGACTAAGATTTTTAAGCTAAGGATTCAATGTGAATATGAAATTGATAAACTATTTTTGAATCGTATTTATATTCCCTAGCTCTAACTTTATTTTCTAAGATTCCAAAGCCTATGACTATCATCTATGATGCCCGCGATTTCATTCTACGGTTACTGTAATACTATTCTCCGTTGATAGTTGTTATAGCCCGTATTTTGAAGGTTTGGATATTTCAAAGTCGTCGTGAGAAGTTAAGGACGAAACCATTTTCGAAAACTATATTAATGCACAAGTTGTTACGAATATTACTTATGACCATTATTAGTATGAAAATATTGTGAGAGGCTAAGGGAAAAAAGAGAAATTTGCAAAGTGATCAATGGAAGTAATGTGGGAACGTAGGGGCAAAATGGTAATTTCACAAGGAGGTCATAAAAGGGGCCATGTTGGCCGAAAATAGAAGGAAAAATATGCATGTGGACAAGCTTGCATGGCAAGAAGGGTTTAAGTCATCTTTTTTTTAATTTTCAAGAAAAGTAAAGAAAAAAAAAGAGTCTTCTAGAGAGGGGCATGTGCCCCTCACATGCTTGAATTATATGCATATATATATATATATGAGTGCCTAACTAATTCAAGACAAGAGAAAAGGAGAGCAACACAAAAAAATAAAAAGGGGAAGGGTTCGGCTAGGGGCTGGCCGAAACCAGCCCCTCAAATTTGATCATGGGGGATTATTTTCTTTTAGTTTTCTTGCTATGTGGAAGGTGCTCTTTAACATGGTGGAATTGTTGGAGCAAATAGAACGCTTATATGGATGATTCATAAGTCTTAACCAAGTGGAGAAGTTGAAGAATGAAGGTAAGTTTAATCTCCATTTTCATGAGTTATGAATGATTTATGCATGTTTTGATATGTGGAAATGAATGAAAGTTATGAAATATATGTGTATGTTGATGGCTAGCCGTGGGTGTGTTGTTGTGTAGGAGGGGAGAAATAAGTGAATTTAGTATGCCTATGTGTTGTTGTAATGTGTGGAAAATAAATGAAATGCATGAGATTATGTGTGTAGATGTGGAGGTCGTGTGATGTTGTTTATTGAAGGAAGGATGAATTAATTTTATTTAGTATGTTTGGGTTGTTGTGTTGTAGATTCTATGTTGTAAAATGAAGGCTTAACGGTTCAAAGTGGAGTTGAAATCATGTGGGCTGTTTTGGTACCTAATGTGATCTTAATATGGTTTCTTGTATTTGTAAGACTAATGTTGTTAAATTATGGATTGTTAGTGTAGTTGATGAATTTGGAAGAAAAGAAGTGTATTGTTGATGTTTTCTTGGACTTGGAAGATTTCGGAATTGCTTGTGTATTGGATGGGCTGATTTGAACATTTTGGGGGTTGTCCGAAGTGTTTTTGAATCTTGTTTAAGTGTTTTGGATTAGTACTTGAGTGTACGAATATTGATGTTGGTTCGATCGTATGCGGTTGATTTGAATGAAAACAGAATATTGTCGAATAGTATATAAAAGAGCTACTAATGTTAGAATGTGTTTTGAATCTCTTATTGGTGTTGTTAGTATCTTTGTTGGTTTGGCCGGGTTAAATTCCCGGATGGTTGTTGTTGATTTGGGGTCGAGCCTTATTCTCGGGATTGGTACATTTACAGGGGAGATGCTGCCGAAATTCCGGCAGAACATAAGTAAACGTGTTTGAAAGATTAAGACAAGTATGTGACAACGAGTCTAACGAATGGATGAATCCTTTTGGACGTAGATTGACAAGTTGGATGAACAAGTGTAACGAGTTGGTCGCGACTCAGGTATGTGAGGCTTACCTTTCTTTCTTTTGGCATGCCCTAGAGCCACGTAGGATATGATGTAGTATGTAACTTGAGGCTATTCCATTCTGTGGTTCTGAGTCCATTTGTGATTTGCATGCCCTCCCTAACTTAAGTGTCAAATAATTCTAATGGGTAAATCATGACTTAAGTATTCCGACGTACGTATGATTCCAAGGGTTATATTTGGTTTGATCCATAATCATGTCTAAAAGGTAGTTAACCTGATTACGGCTCTGGTTTTCCAAGAAAAGCTTCTGAAATGATTGTAGAGCGTTCTGTACTTCGAACGCTCGTAACTTTTGTATACTAACTCTGATTGACCCGAGACTTGTTCTGGGCCTTCATATTGTTACATCCGGCATTTTTGCATATTCAAAAAATTCGAGATAACTTGACTTGTAATGAATGAGGCCATATTTGGACCTTACTTGGTATGAATGTGTCGCCTATGAATGTATTGGTGTGAAATTACGAAAGGAGGCCAAGGGCAAAATTGGAATTTTGGAAACTTGCTTAATGAATTATAAGATTAAGCCATCAATTTGGGCTCACAAAATAATAAGAAAGTGAGGCCCAAAATGGGAGGCCCAACCGGCCATACATGGCCCAACTCCATGGAAATTAATTAATTTCCATGTGACAATATATAGTCATCCATATCCTTAGATCATTCAAGAAATCAAAAGAAAAATTGAGAGGAAAAAAAGAAAAAGGCTCACGGCCAAAGAGAAAGAGAAAGAGAAAAAGAAAAAAAAATCTTGGAGCTTGATTCTTGGTTCAAAAATCCATCTCTTTTGAAATTTCTACTAAGCTCAAGATTCTCTTCAAGGTGATATAATTATTTTGGCAAGAAACTACCATTTGTGGCAAGTGGAAGAGTTGAGAAAAGGTAAGAATTTTGCCATTTTTAAACCATGGAATATATGTATATATGTTGTAGTGTGCGGGAATGAATGAAAAGCATGAAAATTTTGGGTGTTGTGAATGTGTGTGTATGGTCGTGTGTGTGTATGATGGTGTAGTTGAGATGTGTTGAATTTTGTATTGTAATCTAGTTATGGTTATGGTAGAAATTGTATTGGAAATGAAAGTTGAATGAATTGGTGGAAGTTGGAAAATATAGAATATGGCCGTGTGGTACCATGTTAATGAGGGAAGATGAACTAAATTTCTCTAGTAGGTTAATTGTGTTATTGTGAAGTGAATGAAAGAATAATGGTTCTTGTTGTCATGGAAAAATAGTTGTTAAGTTGTTGTAGGAAATTATGAAAGTTTATTGTAACTTATGTAAATGTGGAAATGAAAGTAGTAAGAGGAAAATTATGATTATCATTGATGAAGTTGGAAGATAGAAGTATGTCATGAACATGTTTGCTAAAAGATTGGAAATTGTGGATGAATTATGCCTTTGGTAGGAAGCTTGTATATTGTGTATACCTTATGTATATTTGGCGAAAGCGATATGATATGTCTCCGAATCATGTTGTAATGACCTTGATAAGTGATGAATATGAAAATGGAAAGATTGGTTTGGAAGTGTAAGGTCGGAATGAAAGATATTGTGTTATGTCGGAAAGATGGCTAGTAATGCCATATTGCATATTTTGTAATACTTGTTGTTGTTATTGATGTTGTTATTGGGTGTTGTGTTGATATATTAAGCCGAGCTAAGTCTCGGGGATGTTAAGTATGGAATCCTAAAGGCTTGAATTGACAATTGGTAAACTTGACCATTTCTAGATTCTGGACGAAATTGGAATCGAAGCCGAGCGTAAGGCGCAATCGATGTATGTAAAGCCTTCCCCTTTATTCTTAGGCATGTTCTGAACATGATAGGCTCCACCGCGAGCCTTAAATACGACTCCGTTCCTCGGAATTCGAGATGGAAATCCGCTCCAATTCCTTCAGTAAGATTGAAACCATTTCCTTATAAAATGTCTTTAAAGTGAACTTTTGTATGAAACTTTCCTTAAACGGAGTCGGAATACTTCTAAATGATTATGGATGACCTCATAAGGTCTTTTATCAGTCATTTACGTATGTCGCCTCGAGTTGGTCCGAGGTGGGCCCATGGAGCCCCGATACCTCTTGTATGGCCTAAATTGCCTTCTTTCTGTCCGTTTTTCACAGGCAACATCTGAACTATCATTTTGACCATGATATGACTGTTTTTATATAAATCTTGCAAAACGGTTTTGACATCTGAAAATATGATTCTGGTGATAATCTATCGTGCCTTCCCAAGTAGGATATAGGCGCGTATTATGAATGCCATCCGAATACTCTGATTTGACTCGCCGCTTGGCATACTTCAGTTTGATTGAGTCTGTATGTGTGTGGTTTCTCATTAATCTGTTCGTGGATGTCTCAATGCTTCCTTCACTGCGTCCCGGGCCAGGTTCTGTTATCGTGCATATTCCTCTGCATTGTTCACCGCGTCCCTCGGTGTGCGGGCCGGGATCTGTTTATATCGGTATGATATTATGATCTGTGTATGGGGATGGCGGCCAGGATGGCACATTATCTGATTCTGTCTGTCCACCGCGTCCCGTACTAAGAGGGCCGGGTTCTGTTTACCGCGCCCCCATGACAGGGTCGGGATCTGTATGTATGTATGTAAATGCTATCAGCATGTATATAAGCATATGACTCTGTATGATTCTGTATGATTCTGTATGACTCTGCATGCATAATTCTGTCCGGCACACGTCTGTTTGTCCGTATGTATTGTGATTCTGTCTGTCCGTATGTATTATGATTCTGTCTGTCAGTCTGGACCATGATTCTGTCTGTCCGTCTAGATTATGACTCTGTCCGGTATACTTCCGTCTGTCTGTTCGGCTTATGATGCTGTCTATTATATTTCCGTGTTTCTGGTCCAGATTATGATTATGTTTAATACATTTCCGATTTACATACTCGGTACATTTTTCGTACTGACCCCCGGTTCTTCGGGGGCTGCGTTACATGCCCGCCCGCAGGTACAGACGCACCTGGAGATACACCGCCAGTCTAGGACTCAGATTCTGCTATTTTGAAGAGCTCCTTCGATCCAGAGCGAATACTTTTGGTATATATCTTCTAACATCTCTATATTCTGTATGTATGACAATTCTGGGTACGGCGGGGCCCTGTCCCGTCATCTGATTCTGTATGTCTGTTAGAGGCCTGTAGATATGTATGTGGGTTACGGGTTGCTACGATTCGGGTAGGTACGTACGATTTTATGACTCTGTCCGTTATGTTAGCCTCATCGGCTTATATGTAATTTCAGTATTTTCGGATATGTGTACGTTATAGCGCGCGCTGCATTTGTATTGGCTTAAGTTTGTATACAGCTGGTGTGAATTATCTGTCTGATGCGCCAATTCTGGTAGGTAGGTACGTATGGGTATCCAGTTAGGATACCAGTCGCGGCCCACGGGGTTGGGTCGTGACAGAAGTGGTATCAGAGCGGTTAGTCCTCGGTATGTCTACAGGCCGTGTCTAGTAGAGTCTTGTTTATCGGTGTGTTGTGCACCACATCTATAAACAGGAGGCTACAGGGCATCTAGGATGTTACCCTTCTTTGAATCATAGATCGTACGATAGAACTGTATTAGTAGGATGATCCCCTCCTGACGATTTGTTATGTTTTCAGCGATGCCTCCGAAGAAGGCAACAGCTGCCCAGAAGGGCAAAGCAGGGGTGGAGGTAGGAGAAACCAGCCGGGCCCAGAGAGTTACCAGGGCTAGTGCGCGGTTAGCGCTTGAGGATGAGCCCCTGTCAGCCGGCTCTGTTACACCGCCCTTATCAGAGGAGATTGGAGCAGCTGCAGCTGCTGATCAGAGGGCGGCTCCACCGCGAGCTCCCGGGGTTCCAGTGCCCGAGCCTCCAGCTCCACAGCCAGGGGCGGAGGACAGGGCCATGCAAGATGCGGTTCAGTTATTGACCACACTGATGACAGAGCAGGTTCGCAGGCATGGATTTGGGGGTGGTCGTGCGGACAGATATGAAAGCTCCAGGGCTCGCGAGTTTTTGACATGTAATCCTCCAGAATTCGCCGGGACAAAACCCGAAGAGGACCCCCAGGAGTTCATTAGAAAGATGGAGAGTACGATACGGTTGATTAAGGCTTCGCCGACTGAGTCCGTCGAGTTGGCTTCGTATCAGTTATATGAGGTAGCGGCGAACTGGTATGAGTCCTGGCAGCAATCCAGGGGTGACGATGCTCCCCCAGCAGTATGGGCCGAGTTTACTAAGGCCTTTCTTGATCATTTTCTACCTCCAGAGCTGCGGAGAGCTAGGGTTGATCGATTCTTGAACTTGAGACAGAACGGTAGAAGTGTTCGAGAGTATAGCCTAGAGTTTGACTCACTAGCTAGGTATGCACCCGCTATAGTAGCTGAGATGGCCGACAGGGTGCACCGGTACGTGATGGGGCTGGACCCTTATTTGATTGATAGTTGCTTGGCGGTGGCTTCTCAGCCAGGGATGCATATTGCCCGGGTACAGGCGCACGCCCAGGGTATGGAGGACCGACGTAGGGAACGTCGGCCTGATAGGGGTCACGACAGGAGCCGGCCTAAGAGAGCCAGATCGGCCGGGTATTCAGGGGGATTTCAGAGCGAGTTTTCTCAGCGGCAGGGTAACAGGTATTCGTCCCAGCCAGCACACATTACGCCCCCACAGTTCTCAGGACAGTGCTCTAGAGTTCCAGGCTCACAGGTGAGCAGAGGTCCCGGTCAATCGAGGCCACCCATACCACCATGTTCCTACTGTGGGAGACCCCACCCGGGGGAGTGTTATCGCGCTACGGGCGCTTGTTATTTTTGTGGCAGCCCAGATCATCGTGTCAGAGAGTGCCCGCATAAGGGTGGTTCAGGTTCAGTCCAGCCTGCTGGGTCAGTTGCTGGCTCATCTTCTCCTTCGGCAGCCGTACGCCCCACGGGGCGAGGAGCACCAGCATCAGCACCAGCGCCAGCGAGTCGTGGCAGAGGTCGTGGTGCAGCTTCTGGTTACAGCGGTCCTTCGAACCGCGTATTTGCATTGACCGGCCGGCAGGACCCAGGAGCGTCTTCAAGCGCACACCCAGGTATGTTAGTGATCTTTTCTTGAGGAATATGTGTATGAATGGGTCTATACTTTATCATATTATGTGATTTTCTTCTTCTGGGTATTAATAAGAGCAAGGTAATTGTTAACCTGATAGACATTGAGAATTCGGAAGGGCGATATGGAAATTGTATGGTTTAGCCCGGGGTGGGACCCACTATGAGAATTTCCCGAAAATTTATTAAGACCCCGATCTGCCCTAAATTACGTGACAAAGGTCGTGTGGGGCAATCGACGAAATTATATTAGCCGTAACACGCCAAAATGCATGAAAGTTTCGAGGTTAAGCGTGCTAAGGCCAGAGCAATTCTGGGATGGGTGACCCCCTGGGAAGTAATGCAAAATTTTTCACAAGTGTAAGTATGATAGATATAAATGGAAATTTGGGGGTAACCTAAAGAAAGAGCGAATGTGTGGAGTAACTAGTGCCATTACATGAGTCGCGCAGACCGGTGCGGACTAAATGGGCGAAAAGAAGGAGCGCAATACTGCTCGAGAAATTGAGCGAATTTGAATAACGGTCGGAGACGTTCGCAAGTAAGATATTAGTAAACGTATATGTATGTGTGTATTTGTATGTGTATGACCTTCGTCTGGTGCCCATGTGGATCAAGAGCCGAGTCCCGGCGACTAATGTTGTGATAGACGAAAGGTTTTACTAAACCGAATACATGAAACGAAGCAAAGACGAGGATACGAATGTTGTCAAAAATATATATAAAAGATAAACTCCGGTTACGTTACCACTTAGTCTAGTGCGACGATATCCGAAAAAGAAAATGAGTATGGACAGTAGGAAAGATGAAGAATAAGAAATGTGGATAAACGGAATCCTTGAAAGAGTTGACAAGCGACGCGTAAGAAGATTTGTACGACAATTTGACGAACAAGTTTATGAATGAGTGAACAGGTTCCGATGAGATAATCTGTGACACAATGGTCGGAGTGAACAATGAAATGTCGACAAAGGGAAATTTTCGGAAGTCACTGGAGCCTTAATAGGAGTGGTCTGATGCTAATCAAAACTCTCTCTGTTATACTTCTGCACTTCTGACTCTGATGAGGTTCTGCCTATTACGCTTCTGTCCGATATGCTTCTGTACGATTGACTCTGAATACGAATCCGTCTAATACATCTCTGTATGTATGACTCTGATCACGAATCTGTCTGGTACGTCTCTGTACGTCTAACTCTGAACACGGATCTGTCTATTATGCCTCTGTACTTCTGGACCCGATTACGTTTCTGTCTGATCCGCCTCTGCACGTTCAACTCTGATTACGAATTTGTCTGATATACCTCTGTACGTCTGATTCTGATCACCGATCCGTCTGACAAATTTTCATACGTCTGACTTTGACTACGAATCTGTCCGCCATAGTTCAGTACATTTGACTCTGATTATGAATCTGTCCAATATGCTTCTATGCATCCGACCCCAGTTATGAACCTGTTTGATATGACGTGGTATTATGATAACGTTGTAAGTACCGAGAGGTGTGACAAGAGGTAAAAGACGTTGAGGGCAATTGTAACGTGGAAAAGGATTTTGAAGGGAGGAAAGGAACCTCCCCGAAGTGTTACGAGACCTCATAAGGTAAATTTAACATTCGAGGCCGAATGTTTTAAAAGGGGGGAGGATGTTACATCCGGCATTTTTGCATATTCGAAAAATTCGAGATAACTTGACTTGTAATGAATGAGGCCATATTTGGACCTTACTTGGTATGAATGTGTCGGCTATGAATGTATTGGTGTGAAATTACGAAAGGAGGCCAAGGGCAAAATAGGAATTTTGGAAACTTGCTTAATGAATTACAAGATTAAGCCATCAATTTGGGCTCACAAAATAATAAGAAAGTGAGGCCCAAAATGGGAGGCCCAACCGGCCATACATGGCCCAAGTCCATGGAAATTAATTAATTTCCATGTGACAATATATAGTCATCCATATCCTTAGAACATTCAAGAAATCAAAAGAAAAATTGAGAGGAAAAAAAGAAAAAGGCTCACGGCCAAAGAGAAAGAGAAAGAGAAAAAAAAAAAATCTTGGAGCTTGATTCTTGGTTCAAAAATCCATCTCTTTTGAAATTTCTACTAAGTTCAAGATTCTCTTCAAGGTGATATAATTATTTTGGCAAGAAACTACCATTTGTGGCTAGTGGAAGAGTTGAGAAAAGGTAAGAATTTTACCATTTTTAAACCATGGAATATATGTATATATGTTGTAGTGTGTGGGAATGAATGAAAAACATGAAAATTTTGGGTGTTGTGAATGTGTGTGTATGGCCGTGTGTGTGTATGATGGTGTAGTTGAGATGTGTTGAATTTTGTATTGTAATCTAGTTATGGTTATGGTAGAAATTGTATTGGAAATGAAAGTTGAATGAATTGGTGGAAGTTGGAAAATATAGAATATGGCCGTGTGGTACCATGTTAATGAGGGAAGATGAACTAAATTTCTCTAGTAGGTTAATTGTGTTATTGTGAAGTGAATGAAAGAATAATGGTTCTTGTTGTCATGGAAAAATAGTTGTTAAGTTGTTGTAGGAAATTATGCAAGTTTATTGTAACTTATGTAAATGTGGAAATGAAAGTAGTAAGAGGCAAATTATGATTATCATTGATGAAGTTGGAAGATAGAAGTATGTCATGAACATGTTTGCTAAAAGATTGGAGATTGTGGATGAATTATGCCTTTGGTAGGAAGCTTGTATATTGTGTATACCTTATGTATATTTGGCGAAAGCGATATGATATGTCTCCGAATCATGTTGTAATGACCTTGATAAGTGATGAATATGAAAATGGTAAGATTGGTTTGGAAGTGTAAGGTCGGAATGAAAGATATTGTGTTATGTCGGAAAGATGGCTAGTAATGCCATATTGCATATTTTGTAATACTTGTTGTTGTTGGGTGATGTGTTGATATATTAAGCCGAGCTAAGTCTCGGGGATGTTAAATATATAGGTGAAATGCTGCCGAAATTTCGGTAGGAAATTATGTGATTAAGTATGGAATCCTAAAGGCTTGAATTGACAATTGGTAAACTTGACCATTTCTAGATTCTGGACGAAATTGGAATCGAAGCCAATCGAGCGTAAGGCGCAATCGATGTATGTAAAGCCTTCCCCTTTATTCTTAGGCATGTTCTGAACATGATAGGCTCCACCGCGAGCCTTAAATACGACTCCGTTCCTCGGAATTCGAGATGGAAATCCGCTCCAATTCCTTCAGTAAGATTGAAACCATTTCCTTATAAAATATCTTTAAAGTGAACTTTTGTATGAAACTTTCCTTAAACGGAGTCGGAATACTTCTAAATGATTATGGATGACCTCATAAGGTCTTTTATCAGTCATTTACGTATGTCGCCTCGAGTTGGTCCGAGGTGGGCCCATGGAGCCCCGATACCTCTTGTATGGCCTAAATTGCCTTCTTTCTGTCCGTTTTTCACAGGCAACATCTGAACTATCATTTTGACCATGATATGACTGTTTTTATATAAATCTTGCAAAACGGTTTTGACATCTGAAAATATGATTCTGGTGATAATCTGTCGTGCCTTCCCAAATAGGATATAGGCGCGTATTATGAATACCATCCGAATACTCTGATTTGACTCGCCGCTTGGCATACTTCAGTTTGATTGAGTCTGTATGTGTGTGGTTTCTCATTAATCTGTTCGTGGATGTCTCAATGCTTCGTTCACTGCGTCCCGGGCCAGGTTCTGTTATCATGCATATTCCTCTGCATTGTTCACCGCGTCCCTCGGTGTGCGGGCCGGGATCTATTTATATCGGTATGATATTATGATCTGTGTATGGGGATGGCGGCCAGGATGGCACATTATCTGATTCTGTCTGTCCACCGCGTCCCGTACTAAGAGGGTCGGGTTCTGTTTACCGCGTCCCCATGACAGGGCCGGGATCTGTATGTATGTATGTAAGTGCTATCAGCATGTATATAAGCACATGACTCTTTATGATTCTGTATGATTTTGTATGACTCTGCATGCATAATTCTGTCCGGCACACGTCTGTCTGTCCGTATGTATTGTGATTCTGTCTGTCCGTATGTATTATGATTCTGTCTGTCAGTCTGGACCATGATTCTGTCTGTCCGTCTGGATTATGACTCTGTCCGGTATACTTCCGTCTGTCTGTTCGGCTTATGATGTTGTCTATTATATTTCCGTGTTTCTGGTCCAGATTATGATTATGTTTAATACATTTGCGCTTTACATACTCAGTACATTTTTCGTACTGACCCCCGGTTCTTCGGGGGCTGCGTTACATGCCCGCCCGCAGGTACAGACGCACCTGGAGATACACCGCCAGTCTAGGACTCATATTCTGCTATTTTGAAGAGCTCCTTTGATCCAGAGCGAATACTTTTGGTATATATCTTCTAACATCTGTATATTCTTTATGTATGACAATTCTGGGTACGGCGGGGCCCTGTCCCGTCATCTGATTCTGTATGTCTGTTAGAGGCCTGTAGATATGTATGTGGGTTACGGGTTGCTACGATTCGGGTAGGTACGTACGATTTTATGACTCTGTCCGTTATGTTAGCCTCATCGGCTTATATGTAATTTCAGTATGTTCGGATATGTGTACGTTATAGCGCGCGCTGCATTTGTATTGGCTTAAGTTTGTATACAGCTTTTGTGAATTATCTGTCTGATGCGCCAATTCTGGTAGGTAGGTACGTATGGGTATCCAGTTAGAATACCAGTCGCGGCCCACGGGGTTGGGTCGTGAAACATATGTCGATAAGTATTCTGTCATAATCCTTTGATATATGTATTCGGACCTAAGTAATCGGTTATAAGGAATCTGATGCAAGTAACCTGAAAAATGTAATCTGATTGAGTAAAAGCGATATAAGCACTTTGATAGAAATATTCTGATAAAGGTAACTTGACATAAAGTATTCGGTAATAAGTAATCTGTTATAGATATTCGGAGAATATGTTTGATTAAGCTATTGAGTCTGAATTATGTGCATTTAGTTTCTCACGACTCTGCTCGTGCATATGTTATGATTTCCTTCACCGAGTCCCGAGCCGGTATGTATCGTGCGGATGGTTCGCCGGGTCCTCTGTTGAGGGCTGGGTTCCATAAATGAATTCCGAAGTATGATGGGTCCGGTTCCGGGGTACCGTGTTATATGTCCGTCCCCGGTTACCGAGGTTATGTTACGAAGTATGATGTGTCCGGGCTCGGGGTGCTGTGTTATCTGCCCGCCCCCGGGTACCGTGGTTATGTTGTGATGTGTGACGGAGATCGGAGAAAAACTTCTGGAAGTGAGATGTGTTGTGGCGCCAAAGGCAGGAGTGGCAGCCACGTTCCTATGTTGTCGTGCGCATTCATTGGCACTGTTCACCGGTTCCTCGGCGTGTTATCTGTCCCCGAGGCCACTATGTATATGATATGATGTGACCGTCCCTCGGCGTGTTATTTGTCCCCGAGGTTATCGTCTGTATGATATGGTACTTGCCCCGGTGTGGTATATGTCCCCGGGGCTGCCGCGTATGTGCTATGATATCAGATTCTGATATACATGACTTACGTTGGAGAGTAAGTATTCGGACATTCCGTATATTCTGTATTCCGTCTGCTGTATGATGTCACTTAAGTAATTTGTACGTTCTGTAATCTGTTTGGCATACGAGATTAGTAAGTATGATTCGTATCTGGAAAAGAAAAACGATAAGTGTTTGATATTTCTGGATAAACTTTTTGTATGTTGTTCTGTCTATTTCAGTCATGGTTATATTTTCTGTACTCATGCCTTACATACTCAGTACATATCCGTACTGACCCCCTGTTCTTCGGGGGCTGCGTTTCATGTCGCGCAGGTACCCACAAACGGCTAGACGAGATGAGCTGAAGATGGTCCAGTGGATTGGCGGGCTCCATTTCCTCCAGGAGTACTGCCGAGTCAGAGTACGTATGTTGTGATGTCTGATCAGTATTAGAGACTTTGCAGACAGCGTCGTGGGTAATGATAGTCAGTCTGTAAGTGGCTTCATCAGCCGATATGTCATTGTGTGTGTCTCATAATAAATTTTATATCATTACGGATTTTGTTAAATTCTGGAAATAGGAAGCAGAAGATTTCGAAAGCACAACATGTATTTTATTTGTAAGTGGCTTTCAGAATTCAAAAAATTTAAGTGTGTAATCAGGGTCCGCGGGTTCGCTCGGCTCCGTATGTGGGGTCGGGTGCCCATCACACCCTAATAGGATCAGGGTGTGACAATAGTCTCGCCTTAAAATACTCGTCCCTTCAAGGTGAGACAAAGCGATCACAAGTACTCCATAATGTAAACGAAGGTTACCGACTTTATGTCACTCCGATGGGCGTAACTTTCCTTGGACTCCCGTACATGCTGGTTATATGATACAGGTATATGCGTATGGATATGTATATGTATATAAGATAAGTAATTGTATATAGGACATGTATATGTATAAGAGAGAAGTAAATGTATATGTATATGTATATGGGGAAAGGGGAAGGGCCACTGTTATATCACCACCTGATTCAGCTGGATTTCATCCTGGACGCGGGATGCCCGGACGCGGGATATAGGAGAGCCGTACGCGGCGTCTGTATATATATGATGTATGATATATATGATATGATGTGTTGGGACACCGTTGGCGAGGGGGGTTGGGAGAGCCGATGTATTCGGCGTCTGTAAATGTGAGTAAAAGATACTGTTTACTGAATTGTACTGTTTTCTGTATACGAAAATTAGGGACACCGTGTTCTGAAAAAGGGGCAATGCTATGACATGATACGCTATGCCAAGATATACTATGATATGAGATGCTACGACATGACGTGATACGACACGCTATGATAGAGCAGCACATAATATGATAAAATATGACACGATATAAATCCTATTTTCTGTGTCTACGAGAAAGAAATGTCTCAAAGAGAAAAGGACAAGCCTACATGATAGTCGGACTGAAATAGAGGCCTTCCCACGTACAGGTTACTTTCCTGCCCCGTTATATGTCCTATGACTCCATGATATTGTTAATTGTACTCTATGTTACTGTTTATATTATCTTTTATGCCTTACATACTCGCTACACTATTCGTACTGACGTCCCTTCTTGTGGACGCTGCGTTTCATGCCGCGCAGGTCAGCAGACAGGTGGACGTGATCCTTAGAAGCTCTACCAGCCACACTTGACAGCGCTCCAGTTGTTTCGGAGCCTCACTCCAGCGGTACTATTTTGTGTATGTACATTCGGGCACGACAGTACTCAGCCCTTTCTATGTATAAGTGTACTATGTCTAGAGGCTCGTAGACAGATATGCACAGTCAGCTATGTACAGTTAGATGTGTTGTATTTTGAATTGTTCGCGTCCCGGTATAACGCGATAGCGGAAAGCTTACTACTTATGTTTATGGTGACGCTGCTAATGTTAAGGTTCAAAAAAAAAATATGGCTCTGTTTACACGGCTTGCTAAGAGGAAAAAGGTAATATGATAGATAAGGAGTGCTCGGTACAAGTATCGGGTACTCGTCACGGCCCCTAGTCGGGTCATGACAGAAGTGGTATCAGAGCAGTTCAGTCCTAGGGGTTTGTCTACGAGCCGTGTCCAGTAGAGTCTTGTTTATGGGTGTGTAGCGCGCCACCCTTATAAATAGGAGGCTACAGGGCATTTAGTAAATATGACCATCTTTGTGTCCTAAGATCGTGCGATAGAGCTATGCTATCAGGTTTCCACATTCCTTTCCTAACCCTATGCTATGGTTTCAGTACTGTCGATGAAGAGATCAGCTTCAGATGATGGGGGCACCAGTAAGGCCCCTAGAGTATCTCCAGAGCCGAGTAGGGAGAGCCTCGGCTATTCGATTGAGTCAGACCCGTCAGAGGATCCAGCCACAACTCCTCCAGATTTCCTGACTCCCAGGGCGGAGGATCCCGCGGAGGACAGCTATGACACGGATCCGTCGGAGGACCCAGCGACAATTCCTCCAGAGATTCTGACCCCCAGAGCAGGGGACTCCGCAGACAGTGGATGTGATATAGATCCCTCAGAGGATTCGGCGATGACTCCCCCAGAGCTTCTTACCTCCAGGGAGGAGGATAGTGATGGCACAGACCCGTCAGAGCAGTCTTCTGGGATGACGGATGAGGAGGCTTCCGGGGGTACGCCAGTTACTCCCGTGATGGAGGACCGTGCCAGTCCGGCCACCTCGGAGAGTGCTACGGATTTCTCCTGTCCCTTGTTCCAGCCATCAGAGAACCAGGAATCACCGCTATTCTCTTCGGATTCGGACGCGAGAAATGACGAGGGTCGAGCGAGCGATGAGCAGACAGACGAGAATGAAGAACATACTTCACATGGTAGCTCCCCGGGCCAGGCTCAAGATGGATCGGCTACAGGTATATGAGATTTTCTTGAAACTTTCTATGTATATGTAATCTCTGCAGGAATACTAATTGACAACGGCAGGTAGAAATTCAAAAGGGGCCAAAGACTTAGCGGTGATAAGTAATAGCGACTGAGATGTCCCAGCCACCAGTGTGAATTTAGAAACCACGATAAAAGGTAGTTATAGGTATGGATGGGAGCAAATAGTGAAGATTAAACAGGGGCAATATGGCAATCGTATGGTCAGGAAAGTGAATATAAGAGCGGGACCCGCCGTAAGGGCATTTTGGGAACTGTTATAACCCCGACTTACCTTAAATAATGCGACAAAGGTCGTGCGGGGCAGTCGATATGATTATATTGGCATTCATGTATTAAAATGCATCAAAGTTTCAAGGTTAAGCGTGCTCAGGTGGGAGCAATTTAATGATGGGTGACCCCCTGGGAAGTATGCAAAGAATCTATAAATTGAGACATGACAGGCAAATGAGTAATAAGAGTAACTTAAGGGAAACTATAGTATATGGGATGGTTAGAGACTATAAGAAGTCGTGCAAGACAAAGCAGACTAGATCGGTGGAGAGACGGAAAGTTCATTACGGCGCGGGAACTAGGATAGGCCTGAATAGTGCCTGGAGGTATCTTGTGGGATAGTTGATACTAAATATATATGTGTGTATATGAACGCGTATGACGCCCACATAGGATGGTATCGGTGGCGTGTGTGCCCCAGCAACCGAAGCCACGGTATAAAGAGGGCAACAATCGAGTAAGGGCACCAAAGATCTAGTGACAGCGGGGATAAATGGTACAAGTGTCGCAAGTGAATTGCTATTTTGTTATGGGTAGAGGTTGGGAGTTCCAGCATAATGATATGTGGAAAGGAAAGAGAGTGAGTAGACGGAAAACAAAGAAAATAAAAGTCGAAAAGAAGGTGAAGAATAAGGCAGAAACAAAGACTTTATAAAAGGATTGTTGGCATGTGAGGAACCCCTTAAAAGGGAGGGGAGAGCATATTATGAGTCTTAAGTCCAAAGGGAGGAAACTCATTGGCTTGGGGCCAGAATTTAAACCATATCGGCCTATCAAGAAAATACACTAAAGAAGTAAAAACGGGTTGGTGCGATGAAGTAGGAAACCTATGACGTGAAACGAGGACTGTGCAAAGGCCAAGGAGAATAAGGTAAAGGATAAGGAATAGGTAAAAGAGAAGAATGACTATCAGAAAGGAGACGTCCCCGAAGTACTATGCTACGCTACAAGGCCAGTTTAACATTCGAGGACGAATGTTCTAAAGGGGGGGAGGATGTTATATCCCGCGTTTTATGCAATTGGACAATTCAATAAAATTGCGGGAAGACAACAAGCAGGGCCATAATTTTTATTTTGCTAAGCATACGAGTTGCTTATGAGAAATTTTGAAGTGGAAATAATGAGAAAGGTTAAGGGCATAAAGGGAAGTTGCAATATGACTCGTGGAAATATGGAGGAAGATGAAGGACAAATTTGGAAAGTTGGAAAATAATTTGTATGAAATGCAAGACACAAAAAAAAAAAAAAAAAAAAAAAGTGGGCTTGGTCATTGGGCCATATTTGGCCGTCCACTACTTGGTGGGCTTAAGCCCACTTGGAATTTTATGAGTCAAAATAAAAAGATGACCAAGTCATCTTTTCATTGAACTCTCTAGAATTTTCAAGAAAATAAAGAACAAGAAGTGAGGAGAAACTTCTCCATAGGCTACGGCCAAGTGCTAAAATTGCCTAGAAAATTGATAAAAATTTCTCAAAAATCACTTCTTACCAATTCAAGGGGTCCCTAGCATGGTGGAGTAGTCTTTGAAGCAAGAAAAACACATTTTTATGCAAGTTGTGGATTCTAGTCAAGTGGAGAATTGAGGAAAAAGGTAAGGTTTAATTTTTTTTTATGTTATGGAGGCTTGTGCATATTGTAGTGTATGAAAATGAATGGAGTTCATGAAGAACATGAATATATAGAGGTGGTGGCCGTGAGGTGTATATTCTATGTATAGCCGTGTGTGTGTTGTGTGTTGTGTTGTGTTATGTTGTGTGTTGGTTATTGTTGTAAAGTATAGAAAATATGGAAATCCATGGAAATATGTATATGGGGTGTGTTGGCCGAATGGTGTAGGGTATGGAAAGGTGTGGTGAATTAATTTTATTTAGTATTGTAATTGTTGTTATGGTAAGTTCCATGATGTAAAATAAGGATTTAATGGTTAAGGAGTGAATTTGTGTTGATTATGGATTCTAGATTGCTAAGGGAAAGCTTAATGAGCTTAATGAAGTATTGGTAGTTGAAAGCTTGTTTTAGAAGATTATGTAAATGGAATGTTATGTTCTTGCATGTATGAAATATAATGATATTGGTATGATGTCGTTGGAATGTATACTATAAGGTTGTTATTGTGTTCATTGAAGTCGGAAGGTTTTGAAGAAAGTGGTAAATTGAGATTATGTGTATTGAATGAAATGTGTGAATTGCTAGTGTGATTGTTGAATTTATATTGATGGGTTGGCCGGGTTTGAATTCCCGAGTTGTTGTTGATTGAAAACTTGCTAGGTAAATGTTGAGGATGGTGTATTTACAGAGGAAATGCTACCGCAATTACGGTAGCCAAGTGTTTCCTTAAGATTCTAACTCTAAGTGTCCTAATGAGAGTTTTGGTAAAAATGACCAATTTGCAGATTTTGACGGGATTGCAACGTGAATTTGGAGTAGCAAAAGGTGCGGAAAGAGGTATGTAAGGCTTCACCCTTCTTTCTATGGCATGTCTTAGGGGTAGTAAGTCGGGCACGAGCCTCGGGGACAACCCTATTCCCCGGAACCTGCACCTAAAGTTTTCTCCTTTTTGTTCAATAGAATTGAACTATAAAGTGTGCCAATTGTTGGAAAAACCTCCTACACCCTTAGAACTTGTATAAATGGGACCCGATTACCCTAAGACCCTCACAAGTAACGCTATGACACGTAACATATGTAAATCGTATACGCTACTCCATCCGGCCCGAGGTGGGCCCGTTACTCTCGGATTTTCCTGTAGCCTTGGCTGGCTTACTTGAAGTGAATCCAAAGGGGACCTTTGATCCCGATCTCGTTACCAAATGACAAGTACTATGACTACTCTAACGAGAATGTTTCTATGATGATAATGATCATGACAATGTTAGACAAGAGAATGTACCTATGATAAGTACGACCGGAACGATTCTACGACTAAGATTTTTAAGCTAAGGATTCAATGTGAATATGAAATTGATAAACTATTTTTCAATCGTATTTATATTCCCTAGCTCTAACTTTATTTTCTAAGACTCCAAAGCCTATGACTATCATCTATGATGCCCGCGATTTCATTCTACGGTTACTGTAATACTATTCTCCGTTGATAGTCTCGCTTTAAAATACTCGTGCCTTCAAGGTGAGACAAAGCGATCACAAGTACTCCATAATGTAATCGGAGGTTACCGACTTTATGTCACTCCGATGGGCGTAACTTTCCTTGGACTCCCGTGCATGCTGGTTATATGATACAGGTATATGCGTATGGATATGTATATGTATATAAGATAAGTAATTGTATATAGGACATGTATATGTATAAGAGAGAAGTAAATGTACATGTATATGTATATGGGGAAAGGGGAAGGGCCACTGTTATATCACCACCTGATTCAGCTGGATTTCATCCTGGACGCGGGATGCCCGGACGCGGGATATGGGAGAGCCGTACGCGACATCTGTATATATATGATGTATGATATATATGATATGATGTGTTGGGACACCGTTGGGGAGGGGGGTTGGGAGAGCCGATGTATTCGGTGTCTGTAAATGTGAGTAAAAGATACCGTTTACTGAATTGTACCGTTTTCTGTATACGAGAATAAGGGACACCGTGTTCTGAAAAAGGGGAAATGCTATGACATGATACGCTATGCCAAGATATACTATGATATGAGATGCTACGACATGACGTGATACGACACGCTATGATAGAGCAGCACATAATATGATAAAATATGACACGATATAAATCCTATTTTCTGTGTCTACGAGAAAGAAATGTCTCAAAGAGAAAAGGACAAGCCTACATGATAGCCGGCCTGAAACAGAGGCCTTCCCACGTACAGGTTACTTTCCTGCCCTGTTATATGTCCTATGACTCCATGATATTGTTAATCGTACTCTATGTTACTGTTTATATTATCTTTTATGCCTTACATACTCGCTACACTATTCGTACTGACGTCCCTTCTTGTGGACGCTGCGTTTCATGCTGCGCAGGTCAGCAGACAGGTGGACGTGATCCTTAGAAGCTCTACCAGCCACACTTGACAGCGCTCCAGTTGTTTCGGAGCCTCACTCCAGCGGTACTATTCTGTGTATGTACATTCGGGCACGACAGTACTCGGCCCTTTCTATGTATCAGTGTACTATGTCTAGAGGCTCGTACACAGATATGCACAGTCAGCTATGTACAGTTAGATGTGTTGTATTTTGAATTGTTCGTGTCCCGGTATAACGCGATAGCGGAAAGCTTACTACTTATGTTTACGGTGACACTGCTAATGTTAAGGTTCAAAAAAAATATATGGCTCTGTTTACATGGCTTGCTAAGAGGAAAAAGGTAATATGATAGATAAGGAGTGCTCGATACAAGTATCGGGTACTCGTCACGGCCCCTAGTCGGGTCGTGACAGTATTGATGCAAAATTGTAAGGTGATTGCGTATGCTTCTAGACAATTACGGAAACATGAGCAGAATTATCCTACCCATGACTTAGAATTGGCCGCGGTGGTCCATGCTTTAAAGATATGGAGACATTACTTATATGGCGTCCACGTGGATATTTATACAGATCATAAGAGTCTCCAGTACATCTTCAAGCAGAAAGAGTTGAATTTGCGGCAACGACGATGGCTAGAGTTGCTAAAAGACTATGATGTTGAAATCTTGTACCACCCCGGAAAGGCAAATGTTGTGGCTGATGCTCTTAGCCGTAGGTTGATGGGAAGTCTAAGTGATGTACGACCAGAAAAGAAAGAGATGGCTCGTGATCTCCAGCAGTTAGCTAGCCTAGGAGTCCGAGTGGTGGATTTAGGTAGCAGCGGAGCTACTATTCAGAATTCAGCAGTTTCATCGTTAGTAGCGGAAGTAAAAGAGCGACAATATGAGGACCCCATGCTAATGCAGTACAGAGATACACTCCCTCAGAAGGAGGGGTCATCATTTGACATGTCGGAAGACGGAGCTCTCCGATGTCGAGGCAGGTTATGTGTTCCCGATGTGGCAGGTCTACGCCATCAGATTTTGAGAGAAGCCCATTGTTCCCGTTACTCCGTTCACCCCGGAGCGACGAAAATGTATCATGATCTTAAGACTATATATTGGTGGAATGGGATGAAGAAAGACGTAGCATAATTCGTACCTCAGTGTCCTAATTGCCAACAAGTGAAGATAGAACACCAAAAGCCGGGTGGCTTATTGCAAGCTATAGAAATCCCAACTTGGAAGTGGGACGTGATTAATATGGATTTCATTACAGGGTTACCCCGTTCTCGACGTAAGTATGATTCCATATGGGTGATTGTGGATAGACTCACAAAGTCAGCTCATTTCTTACCGGTCAGGATGACCTATGTGGCAGAAGATTATGCCAAGCTTTATCTTAAAGAGATAGTGAGACTCCATGGCGTTCCGGTATCTATTATCTCCGATAGAGGGACTCAGTTTACAGCCAAGTTTTGGGGGTCTTTCCAAGAAGGTTTAGGAACCCAAGTACGCCTAAGCACGGCGTTTCACCCACAGACCGATGGGCAAGCTGAACGTACTATTCAGACTCTTGAAGATATGTTACGGGCATGTATGATAGATTTTGGAGGAAATTGGGATGACCATTTGCCACTCATTGAGTTTGCTTACAATAACAACTACCATTCTAGCATTCAAATGGCACCGTATGAAGCTCTATATGGGAGAAAGTGTAGATCCCCAATTGGGTGGTTTGAAACCGGAGAAGCTAAGTTGATAGGGCCAGACTTGGTCCAGCAAGCAATAGAGAAAGTTAAGCTCATACAAGATCGGTTGCTAGCGGCTAAAAGTCGTTAGAAGTCCTATGCGGATAATCGTCGAAGAGACTTAGAGTTCCAAGTGAAAGATTGAGTATTCTTGAAAGTGTCACCGATGAAGGGCGTGATGAGATTTGGCAAAAAGGGGAAGATCAGTCCCCGGTATATTGGGCCATATGAAATTGTGTGCAAAATAGGCCAAGTGACCTATGAGCTAGATCTACCTCCAGATTTGGAGTCAGTCCATCCAGTATTTCATGTCTCGATGCTTCAGAAGTGTGTTGGAGATCCTACGAAGATCGTCCCAGTGAATGATATTCAAGTGACAGAAAAGTTAACTTATGATGAAATGCCCATTGCCATATTAGATAGGCAAGTACGGAGGCTTAGGAACAAAGAAGTGGCCTCAATTAAAGTTCTGTGGAGAAATAACAATCGAGAGGAAATGACATGGGAAGCAGAAGAGAATATGCGATCCAAATACCCACATTTATTTCAGCCCTTGGAAGAAGTCCAAGATAAGACGTCAAAATCATAAGGTATGCATGTTTTCCTTTTATACATTCAGGTCGTGTGTGGCCAAATTTCTAGTGCTGTTGTATTATTGCCCTGTGAGGCATTGTTATTATGGGTTGTTGTGACAGGGTGATAGTGCCACATTATAGAGGAAACTCCGGCGAAATTTTTATAGAATTCCCCAAGCCTTTAACATTCGAGGACGAATGTTCCTAAGGGGGGTAGAATGTTACACCTCGGAAAATTTCCCGTTGGTACGCAAGTAAATGAACTAATGATGTGTGCGAGGAGTGCGAGTGTATAATGTTTCATGGGAAATGTATGTAAAGGGATGTGGATGATTAGAATGAAAAGTCGAGAAATGAGAAAACAAATTGAAAGTTGGCAAAACTGCCCAGTGGTCGTATAGTGCAAAATACGGACTGTAAAGTGCAATACGGTCCCGTAAACTTGACGTCATAAACTGGCATGTCCAACTTCAACTTTCTGCCAGCTGAGGAAATGGCTAAAATACGACCTGGTGGACGGTAAAGTGATTTACGGCCCGTAACCCATGGTCGTAAATCACCATGCATGCAGGCCAAAGTTTCTGGTTCTGCTTAAGCTTAAAAACGACCACGAGGGACGGTCCGTAAACTGAAATACGGACCATAAACCTCCATGGACGACCACTGTTCACCCAGCACAGAGTTTTCAATTCATTAAATATGAGGATCAAGACTTGTCTTATTTCATTTACAACATTACACCACTTCTCTCTAGAACTTCTCTCTGCATTTATTTTAGGAGTTTTCAAGGATTATAAGTCATCCATAACATTAAGACAAGTAAATCAAGGATAAGGGAACCATCAAGGATCATCCAAGTCAAGAAATCCAAATGGAGAAAAACTAGGGTTTTGCTCAAAGAAGAGTATTATCAACCAAAGTTTGTTCCTACAACTTCTAAGGTAAGATTCATGATTTTTACATGTTTAAGGTATTGGAGAATTAAAATACATGGATTGTAGAAAATGTGGTCAACTAGGTCATGAATGATGAATAGTGACATTTTGAGAAATAGTTTGAATTGAGATATGAATGTTGTTGTGTTGTGATATGAATGTGTTATAAATGGTATTAAGATCATGAACTAAACACTTTAGACGAATGGACGAAGATGGGTGTTATGACCATGAATGTGGGTGGATTAGAGGCAAATTGAGGAATCTAGATAATGTGGATAATGTGAATGATTAATGGCCATTGTTATGATATTAATGAAGGTATAAACGCTAGCCTTGGAAGGGAACGTGCAAGTGTAGAATAGTTCGACGGAAAGGTATGTAAGGATAACCCTTCTTTCATAAGGCATGGTTCTTGGCCAAATTCCTAATTCCTCTATATGAGTATGTTGTTTTCACATGGTTGACATTCTGAGCTCATAAGCTCACGACCCTTGATATGTACTATGATTATACTACGTTCCTCGTATGACGAGTAAGTCTATAATGTAAATGTAACGATAATGATGAGGATGGTAATGATGATGAGAGTAAAATGAGACTAGAGATGCTTACGAGCTATGATATGTATATGTGTGCCTACGAAGGGCTATGATAAGACCCCGAGCTTATGATGCCGGGTAAGACTATATGTATATAACTATGTATAAAGTATGTATATGATTACGTAACACGCGCGCACTTCTGCAGAAGGTACGGATAACCCTGATGCCTTGGTAGGGCTAGGTATGTATGACCTTGAGCCTTGGTTGGCCAAGTATGTATAAGACACCGATCCTATGAGGTCGGGTATGCTATGTAAATGCTATGTATATGAAATGACTATGTGTATAATATGAATATGAATGTGAAAAGACTATGTATAGGAATACGAATAAGGACATGTATACGAATATGAGCACAAGTATGGTACGAGTATTATTATGGGATACGAACGACGATGTATGCAAGTAAGCGACATGATGATGATATTACTGTCTCCCCTCCTATGCTATCCTCATATGATATCTATTATGCTTCTATATTGATGTTGATCATGCTTTACATACTCAGTACATTCTTCGTACTGACGTTCTTTTGTTTGTGGACGCTGCGTCATGCTCGCAGGTGCACAGGGAGACAGATTTGATCCTTAGCTGCCTATTCGGAGATTTCATAGAGAGCTCAATTTCCCTCGGAGCCATATCTTTTGGGTACTCTTCCTTTTGTGTATATAATTATGGGCATAGCGGGGTCCTGTCCCGCTAATGTGATATGTTATACTCTTAGAGGCTCGTAGACATGTGTGTGTGTGGGTAGATGTGTTTTGCCTTGTCAGCCTATGTTTTGTATATCATTTTGTCGGCCACGTTGGCCCATGAATATTGATGTGGCATAAATGCCTATGATGATATAAATGTGCGGTTGTCCATATGGGACTAGTTGACGAATGAATGGAAATGCATGTATAATTATGTGGATCACCTAGATGTAAGTATAAGAGTAAGCTAAGAGGGTGCTCGGGTGGGTTAGCACCGGGTGCTCGTCGCGGCCCCGAGTCGGGTCGTGACAGTTTTGTACTAAAATATCCATAACTTTTTCATACTAACTCGGATTGACTCGAAACGTGGTTATGATCTTATTCGATGTCCCCTTAACGCTGTTATTCGTTGCTAGTCTCATCTTATAATAATTGCTCCTTCAAGGTGAGACAAAGCCATGATGATTATTCCATAATATATTCGGAGGTTACCGACCTTACGTCACTCCGATAGAAACATAACATTCTTTGGGCTCTCCTGCATGCTGCTTACATGATATATGTATATGATACATGAACATGATATATGTATATGTATATGGTGTAAGGGGAAAGGTGAGGCGCTATAGACGCGTAGCCACCTGATCAGTTGGTATAACATGACATCGTCCCGGACGCGGGATATATGGATAAATGGATCGGGCTGCACGTTCCGCAGCAATATAATATATATATGTTTCGGGCTGCATGTTCCGCAGCAATATAATATATATATGGATCGGGCTGCACGTTCCGCAACACTAAGCATGCATGGTACCCGCCAAAAAGGCACTCATATGTACATGTTGCTCTTTTATCTCACGATATGCTCTACATTTCCTTCGTGTCTTTATTCAAGCTATGTATCCCTCGTATCTTATTATTCATGCCTTACATACTCGGTAAATTTCTCGTACTGACGTCCCTTCTTGTGGACGCTGCGTTTCATGCCACGCAGGTACACCTAGATGAGTAAAGGACATTGCTAGAAGATGCTTCAGCTGGATTGGCGAGCTCCACTTCCTTTCGGAGTGTTACCGAGTCAGAGTACATATGTTATGATTTCTGATTAATGTTAGAGACTTTGCAGACAGAGTCGTGGGTACAAGATGTCAATCTTGTAAGCGGCTCCGTCAGCCGATGTGTCATTTTGTGTTTTGTTATAAATTATGATTACACATTTTGTTTGATTTGAGGACGATGAAAAAGAGTATCTCTGAAAGCCGTACTATGTATTTCATCCTTATTTGACTTAAAAGTCAAAAACGATTAGGTGTGCACTAAGGGTCAGAGGGTTCGCTCGGCCCTAAGTAAGGGTCGGGTGCCCATCACACCCTAGGGAAATTAGGGTGTGACAAAGTGGTATCAGAGCAGGTCGTCCTAGGGGTTGTCTGCAAAGTCGTGTCCAGTAGAGTCCTGTTTATGGGTGTGAAGCCGGCCACATTTATACATAAGAGGCTGCAGGGCATCTAGGGATTCTTGACCTTCTTTCTGTCTTAGATCGTGCGATAGAGCCTTGCCATAGGAAGATGAGATTCCTTATATAAGCCTTACATACGACGAAAGAAGGTGAGTGGCGATATGGAAAGTCACAGGGGTAAGTATTGATATATTTGTTCTGTTACCTGAAACTGGAAGCACTGGACGGATGGAATGTTTCACATAGCCGTATGTTCTGTGAAGTATTGTCGATATTTTCTACGTACAGATTTTGAATAGTAAGAATGGTAAAAGAGATTCTGCCAGAATTGTTGGGTATGCCTAATAGGAAGAAGCGTGGAAAGGAAATACCGTAAACAGAAGATAAGTGGGATGTGGTATTTTAGAGGAGCTACGGATTTGGGCGTGGCGTGAAAAATAACAACGAGAAAGGCGATTAGCGGTCCAGAGGATTAAAATGGATAACATTCGAGGTTTAGTAGGAGCAGGGTCTGTTGGAGGATTTGTTACCATCAGGAATCTGGGAATCTAGGATGAAAGGTAGTGATTCACGAAGGTGAAGGGTGAATATTGAGGATTAAAAGGGGTAAAATAGTAATTGTAAAGGGAAGGACGTGTTATGAAAATGTCTCGAATGCTGTAAGACTTTGACTTACTCCAGATTATGTAATGAAGGTCATGCGGAAAGGTGGACGCGATTATATCAGCATTAATGCACCGAATTTCATCGAAGGTTCAAGGTTAAGCGTGCTGAGGTGAGAGAAATTTTAGGATGGGTGACCCCCTGGGAAGTGTGCAAGAAATCCTATGGATTTAGAAATAAGAGATAAATGAGAAGCTAGAGTAGCCTAAGGAAAACTAGAGTATACGGGATGGTTGGAGACCATAAGAGGTCGCGTAGGACGAGGCATACTGGACTGGTGAAGAGACAGAGGGTGCATCACAGCTTTGGAATTAGGATAGGCTTGAATATCGTTTGGAGGTATTTTATGGGCAAGGTAGTAGCAATTATACATATATATATATGAATGCGTAGGATATCCCACATATGATCGTATCGGTGGGCATGTGTGCCCCAGCAACCGGAGCTATGGTAAAGAAGGCATTAATCAAGTAAGGATACCTTAACGAGTTAGCGGTAGGAACTCGGTTACACATCGAGAGAAGAACAGGAATGATGGGACGACACTACTAATTGGGAAATTAATGAAAGGGAATGAGAACTCGTGCGAGGTCTGAAGGATTTGATCTTAGCGGAAACAGAATGAAATATAAAGGATGTGCATGGAAACCGCTCAGTCGTAGCATCATAAATGCAGTTAAAGGTTTGATGAGCGAGGGTAGAGAGAGTGTAAACTGTAAGGATTCTGTGCTAAGAGCAAAAGTAGCGGGACGCTCGAATAATGTGGACGCACAGCTGCAGCGCAAGCGCATAGTTAAGAAGACTTACGCGTAAGCGAGCTAAATGTGTGAAAGGACTAATAGTGGATGGAAAGATATGGGAATGTTGACAAGAATGATGATATCGACAGAAAATGAAAGGAAAACTTATGATAAGAAGTTTTCGATATGTTATGCACAGAGTTAGAAATACAGCATCCCGCTTTTTTTTACTACCCAGGGTTTCGATACATTTCGCAATCGAGAAATCTCTACTGGTGCAGGTGCTATCTGAGAATAATTAGCAGGGCCAGAGTTCAAAACATATCGGCATATCAAGAGGATATATGAAAGAAGTAGAAACGAGTTGACAATGAGGGTACCATGAGACCAACATGAAGGGAAAGGATGGAAGACACCTTAAGAGAATGCTTCACGCCAACATGAGTTATAATATGTTTAGGACATGATTTGAGTCCCTCATATCGGGTAAATTTGCGCCGTCTCTAAGCACGCAGCGACATGTTGTAGAGAGTAATAAAAAGAGCAAGAGAATGGTTACAAACTAAGTTCACAAGGGATAATGGAGAAAATGATAAGATTCAAAGGATATTCCGGACAGGAACGACTATTACAATAAGAGAATCAACAATTGGTAGTCTGGGAATTATTGGAAGAAAGAAAGAACGCAGTCTCTATGAATGAAACAAAAGAGCTCATCGGATACTAGAAAATAGTTCATGGATCTTTGATTATACGGAGCATGAGGATATACGCTATGAAATTATATGAATCATCGAGGTGAAGCGATGCTCGATCATATATTTAAGGACCCACACTGGAGGGCCAACAAGGAATAACGATGGACGAAACGAGTTCCAATACAAATAAATCAAAAACAAGTATACTTGTGTCGAGGAATATGAGGGCAAGGAACAGCCTGTGGCCATATTGGATCGACAAGTGAAGATTACGTACCAAAGACATGGCTTCTGGTAAGGTGTGGTGGCGAAAAAATAACAGAGAAGAGATGATCTGGGAAGGACAAGGATAAGGAGTTGGCACAGTGGGTTGGAAAACCCATGACACGGAATGAGGACTCATGTAAAGACCGAGGAGTTCGATTATAAAAGAAATAGGGTGAAAGATAAGGAATGGGCACGAAGAAAAGGACGACCATAAGAGGGACCCTCCCAAGGTATTATAGCACCCCATGAGGCCAGTTGAACATTCGAGGATCAATGTTCTAAAGGGGGGGGGGGGAGTATGTTATATCCCGTATTTTGTACGTTCGGATAATTCGAGATAATTGCAAAAAGTTAAGGGCAAGACTATTTTCCAAAATTATTTTAGTGAACAAGTTGTTCATTAGTATGGAAATATTGAGAAAGGCTAAGGGTAAAAAGGAAAATTCACAAGGGGGCCCATGGTAATATTGTGGAAGGCTAGGGGCAAAACGAGAATTTCACAAATGTTCAAGAAAATTCTTGAAAGGGCCATTTTGGCCGTGTGACATAAAGTGTGGGCCCCACCCATGGCCATGTGTCCATGTTTTTATTTGTAGGACTTAAGTATATATATAGAGAAGTGGTGGCAAATAATACATATTCATTCTTTTAAAATCAAGAAGCTTGGAGAAGAAGAGAAAGAAAGAAGAAGGGAGAAGGAGTATTCGGCCACCATGGCCAAATTTGAAGCCATGGAAATTGATCAAGAAAAAATATTTTCTTCTAGTATTCCAAGCAATTGGAAGGTCCTCTTTAACATGGAATGGATGTTGGAGCATGAAAACATCTATTCTTGCAAGCTACAAGTTCTAGCCAAGTGACAAGTTAAGGGAAAAAAGTAAGGTTTAATCCTCTTCTTATATGTTATGGATGATTATGTATGTTGTAGTATGTAAAAGTGGATGAAATTCATGAAAATAGGGATGTTATATGTGGCCGTGTATATGTAGTGTGTGGCCGTGTAGGTATGGTGTGGTGTGGAAGAGAATGAATCAATTTTTCTTAGTATTTTGGTTGTTGTTGTAATGGAATCTATGATGAAAATGAAAGTTTAATGATTCTAGTTGAAGTGGTAAGTGTTGGAGAGTTGTTTAGAAGCTAATGTGATGTTAAAAACCATTTCTTGTATCTATGGAAAATAATGTTGTTAGTGTGTGAATTGTTGGTGTAGTTCATGAATTTGAAAGGAGGAAATGTGTTGTTATTGTCCTTGTTGTGTTTGGAAGGTTTCGGGTGGCATAGCATATTGGTTGGATTATTTTGAATATTGTGCGGATTGTTTGAAGTGTTCTTGAATATTGTTTGAATGGTTTCGGCTAGTACTTGAATATGTGGGCAATTGTGAATTGAATATAAATGAAATGTCGTTGAATTGTGTGACAAGGGTTGTTAATGTTAGAAAATATTTTGGATTGATTGTTGAAGTTGCTAGTATGATTGTTGGTATTGTTGTTGATAATTTGGCCGAGTTGAATTCTTGGATTGTTGTTGATAAATTGGCCGAGTTAGATTCTCGGGGATGGTGTATTTACAGGGGAAATGCTGCCGAAATTTTGGTAGAATATAAATGAATTCATTTGAAAGACTAAGACAAGTATGTGACGATGAGTCTAATGATTTTGTCGATTCTCTTGAATGTAGACTAGCAAGCTTGGACAATTAAGCGTAGCTAATAGGGCGTGGAACAGGTATGTAAGGCTTACCCTTTCTTTCTTTTGGCATGATCTTTGTGAGACAAACAGACAAAGTATATGTATGATTTCAAAGAACCTCCTATTCTTAGAGCCACTAGGATGGCTAGTGTTCTTGACTTCCGAAGAACTATTTTGCTATGTCTTGATACAAGTGTGTGGTTGCAAAAGTTCTATGTTGACTTGATCCATAGCGATATTCGAAAGGTACTTGATATGATTATTGCTTTGATTTCCAAAAATAACTTCTGAAACGTTCATAGAAGGTTCTGTACTGAAACATCCATAACTTTTTCATACTAACTCGGATTGACTCGAAACGTGGTTATGATCTTATTCTATGTCCCCTTAACGCTGTTATTCGTTGCTAGTCTCATCTTATAATAATTGCTCCTTCAAGGTGAGACAAAGCCATGATGATTATTCCACAATATATTCGGAGGTTACCGACCTTACGTCACTCCGATAGAGACATAACATTCTTTGGGCTCTCCTGCATGCTGCTTACATGATATATGTATATGATACATGAACATGATATATGTATATGTATATGTATATGGGGTAATGGGAAAGGTGAGGCGCTATAGACGCATAGCCACCTGATCAGTTGGTATAATATGACATCGTCCCGGATGCGGGATATATGGATAAATGGATCGGGCTGCACGTTCCGCAGCAATATAATATATATATATGGATCGGGCTGCACGTTCCGTAGCAATATAATATATAAATGGATCGGGCTGCACATTCCGCACCAATATAATATATATATATATATATATATGGATCGGGTTGCACGTTCCGCAGCAATATAATATATATATATGGATCGGGCTGCACGTTCCACAACAATATAATATATAAATGGATCGGGCTGCACGTTCCACAGCAATATAATATATATATATGGATCGGGATGCACGTTCCGCAGCAATATAATATATATATGGATCGGGCTGCACGTTCCGCAGCACTAAGCATGCATGGTACCCGCCAAAAAGGCACTCATATGTACAGGTTGCTCTTTTATCTCACGATATGCTCTACATTTCCTTCGTGTCTTTATTCATGCTATGTATCCCTCGTATGTTATTATTCATGCCTTACATACTCGGTACATTACTCGTACTGACGTCCCTTCTTGTGGACGCTACGTTTCATGCCACGCAGGTACACCCAGATGAGTAAAGGACATTGCTAGAAGATGCTTCAGCTGGATTGGCGAGCTCCACTTCCTTTCGGAGTGTTGCCAAGTCAGAGTACATATGTTATGATTTCTGATTAATGTTAGAGACTTTGCAGACAGAGTCGTGGGTACAGGATGTCAGTCTTGTAAGCGGCTCCGTCAGCCGATGTGTCATTTTGTGTTTTGTTATAAATTATGATTACAGATTTTGTTTGATTTGAGGACGATGAAAAAGAGTATCTCTGAAAGCCGTACTATGTATTTCATCCTTATTTGACTTAAAAGTCAAAAACGATTATGTGTGCACTAAGGGTCAGAGGGTTCGCTCGGCCCTAAGTAAGGGTCAGGTGCCCATCACACCCTAGGGAAATTAGGGTGTGACAATTACTTCCCCTATTTCCTTTACCTTCTCATTAGATTCTACACATTTAGGGAGATAAGTTACTATTATATGTGGAGCCTATGATGTAGACTATTAAGTCAAGTTATGTATGCATGTGCATGAACAGACAAATTCATACAAGATAAAACAGCTTTAAGCAAATCAAGGAAAACCGGATTGACATTTTAGATATCATGTTTACAATAGCTCCTAGGATCTCTTTCGTGAATCATGGACACTTAGCACACACTTGTCATAAGTCACAGGTGATCACATACAATCTATCTTAGGTGATGATACAAGCACAGTCACAGCCATGAACAAACAAGCAAACCATAAACCTGGGGCATGATCCTACTTCAGTTTTGTTCCATTATTTGACAACAAACAACAATCATCCTGCCTTGTTCTATTCTATTTCAAGTGTAAGACAATTTAAGAGGAAAGGAGCAATGGGTCACGCCACTATCACACTTGAAGATTTAACCCAAAAGGTGCATATTCGTATCTGAACCTTCCTCCATCCATTTAATCCCAAAAAAATAAAAAATAAAAGGAAACATCAAAGGCTATATCTAGAAGCACTGGTCGAATTCCAACAATCTAATTAAGATTTTTTGCCAACAGACTTCACTTCACAAATAGAGTTATTCATGATTGACTAGAAAATGATCATGTTTAAATGTAATCACAAACACACACTGTTATCAATTCAACCATGTCTAACTTTGTCACACATAGGCTGTCTCACCTCCCCTATCCCCTTTTTAAAGTTAAGCTGGACTAGTCACCTTTTTTCTATTCAAGATCATGCTCAGTAAGCTAACAATAATTCAAGAAGACAGGCAAAGGGAAAGGGACCTGCCCAACACCCCATTTACAACTTCACAAAGTCTTAGGATTTTATGAACAAACAAGACCAAAACAGTTCAACAACCATCCTTCCCTTTTTGAAGAACTTTAACATGACATTTCCATTTATCCTTATTATGTTTTTACCTAGAGAATCATACCCTAAGTACACAACCCAACAAGACATAGACATGTAATCATAATCAATCTACAAACATATCTAAACTAAGAAGAATAAGCAGATTATTAAATGCTAAATAAAATGCCATAAACAAAATTAAGATTTACCTTTTATACGTGCAACCAAGGGAAGAATGGATTTGAGAGCCTCTGTGCTTCCAAATCAACAGACGCAGACACACACGAAGAAAATAAAGCAAATGAGGACCAAATATTTCAACTAAAACCCAACTCTTTGGTTTAGGTTTTCTAAAATTCTTTTTACTAGGAAGTCTTTTGAAAAAAATCTATGTTTTTCACTTCCCTTATCTAAAATTATTTTTATATCTCTTTCCTTACTATTTTTTTTCTTCAGTTTTTGATCTTTTTTCTCAAAAACCAGACCTCTTTTTCTTCTTCTTCTTTGTGCAAAGACTGGGGTTCTATTTATAGAACCTTGAAGTTTAGAACGAAACCCACAAACACCGGTGTGGGACAAAGATTAACCAATAAACCAACGGTTTAGATCGACACAAGTATATGCATGGCCAGATCTGGCCCTCTTGGGTCGATCTGGCCTAATGAAAATGGACCAATAGCAAAATACCTACAAAAATAATCGTAAAAGCAACAAATAAAGACGATCTTGACAAAAAATTGGAAAACAATATAGTAATGGGAAGATTTTACCATATTCGGGTAGAGTAGAGTATGAAAATCGAGTAAACATCAAACTTTCACCATTATAGCCATGTACTTACTGCGCATGTTAGCCCAGAGCTGTGTATGGGCCATTTTTGGCATGACAGAGGTGAGGATTTTAGGGTGGCAGCTAGGGTTTCACAGAAATGGTAAGAGAGAGAGAGAGAGAGGCGGGGCAGGGTAGAAAGAAAAGAAAATTGAGAAATGAGGAGTTGGCGGGGAGGAGGGGGAGGGTGCACGGCAGATATTTTTTTGAATTAAAGGATTTTGGGCCGGGTCACTGCCTGGTTTGGGCTGGACTCGGTCCAAATCAGTGTCTTAATTTCAATGGCCCTCTTGTATACACCAAGTGTATATATGCATATACCTTGTGTATATGTATAAGTATACTTGATGTATACGCATGCATATATCAGACAAGTAATTTAGAGAAAACATTAAAACTGAAACAATATTAATTATATAAAAAATTAGGCCGTAATTATTTTATTAAAATAGTTAAAGAAAAGTCGATCAAAACTATTCATGGGCCTAAAATGGCCTTTAATGGATTAACCAGTATAATTAAAACATTAAACTATATAATTATCAATAACAAATAAATAAATTAAACTGGTTTATTTGAAATAAAACATTAATAGACCAATTTTTCAAAATAACTCAAATTTCTGTAAATCATGATTTGGCTAATTTAATTAAAAAAAAAATATTTGTAAAAGATCAATTTGCAGTAATCACCACTTAATTAATTAATTGACCTAATTGAATCATTTATGGATAATTACACCTATTTTTAATAAATCCTGCAGATTAGTTAAAAAATTAGAAATTTAAAGGGTTAAAATGGTTAATTATCTAAATTATTCAAATTACTCAGACTTTTCAAAGATTAAAAATGTTACACCTCGTAGTTTCGTCCGTTGAGATTCGTTACGCGTTAGTTTTCCTAATCCCGGAAACTGGAGTTACCTTGGGATATATGAGATTACATGTTCCCATATTATGGTGATGGGGGTTTAAGCCCATGATATGAGATATGGAAGGATTTAAGAACAAACAAAAAAAAAAAGAATGGAGTTTGTGGGAACTTTGGTAAAACATGGCAAAATTTTCGGACAGAATTTTGGTCCAAATTGGTGGCGACATATCTCCTAGAATATGAGGAATTTTGGTGCGTTTATTTTTTCAAAATTTAAGTTCATCGAGTTTAGTTTCCAACGCAATAAACCGCTCGTCAATGTGACATATGAGTAAAATGTTATGGCCATTCTATGACAGACTGTCTGAGCAGAAAATTTCTCGGACCATTTGACGGCCCGCACGAATTTTGATGCCCCGCAGAAAATTCTGCGGTCCGTCAAATTGCCTGGGCAGTTCTACGGACCATTCTGACGGTCCGTAGGAATTTATATGGCCCGTCAAAATGGGCGCAGAATTGCCCGACGGGAGTTTAAGTTCCGCTTTATATATATTGTTCCACTTCATTTGGACATATTATTTTACCAAACCAGATCCAAAGGCTCTCTAAAAACCCTCTCTTCCACTCCGAAAACTAATCCAAGCCAAAATCCAAGAGAGATTAAATATCAATAAGCAAGAATCAAGATACCCATGTGCTAGAGGTCTTGCTAGGGTTAATAAGCTCCAAAAACGCTTTGGATATTGAAGCTAGGGTTTTCATATAAGTTGATAGCTTGCCCCAAAGCTCATTCTTATGGGATAAAAGGTTAGTTTACATACTTATTACATATTATCAAGAATGTTTATTTGTTGAACAACTTGGGTAGAAGGAAAAAGTGGAAGATGAGTTCTAAATGTGGTTTTTATGAGGGTTTTGAGTAGTAAGCTAACTTGAGTTATGATTCTTAGTATAATATGGGTATAATATTTCTATGGAAAGTAATAATGGTGATGAAGACGCATTATATGAAAATGTGCTAAAATGGGTATGAAGTAGCTAGCATAAGTTGAACACAAGGATGAATTTTGAAGGCTAAATCGAATGTGAATACTTGATTTTGATATTGTGGATATTATTGTGGTTGTTGGGAGTTGTTTTTTGATATGGTGGAAGTTGACGAAATAGGGGAAATGCTGCCCAATTTTCATTAGAACATTAATTACCCTAGTTGGATTGAAGAGTTTCATTAAGGCTTAACCATGGTATGAATCCTTCTAAATGTAGATTATTCAAGCTTCAACGGTGAACGCTAAATAGTTAAGAAGTCAAAGAGGTATGTAAGGCTAATCCTTCTTTCATTAAGGCATGGTTCCCTTGCTATATGTATCTTTTCATGAGTTCCATAATGTCTTCCAAATGACTCTATCTCTAAGGTTTCCAAAGCTTACGATTCTCGATATGTTCACTATTCTATTGCCTCTTTTATATGATAGTTGATCCTCTAAGGATAAATATAACGAAAATGATGATGTTAATGATGACGATGATACTCATAAACTCCTATGTATACGGATTTAAGTATGTATGACTATTATGTAACACCGAGCTTATATGGTCGGGTATGATACCTATCGCGCGCACACCACTGCAATTGGGTACGGAAAACACTAAGCCTTGGTAGGGATAGGTATGTATGACACCGAGCCTTGTCATGGCCGGGTATATGAAACCACCGAACCTTCATGGTCGGGTACGCTATGGATACAAATATGTATATGAATATGGGTACGAATATGTATATGAATATGGATACGGATATGGATATTTGTATATGTATATATGTATGTACACGAGCACGCACTAGAAATGGAAGATCCCTATGAAAGACAAGTATGTAATTATGATGATGGCTCTACTACTCCCCGATTCCCCCATCCTATGCCACTTCTTGCGCTGTTTTTTATGCTCATATTATGATGTTGATTATGCTTTACATACTCAGTACATTATTCGTACTGACGTTCTTTTGTTTGTGGACGCTGCGTCATGCCCGCAGGTGGACAGGGAGACAGGACTGATCCATAGACTTCTCACTCAGGGACTACATAGAGAAGCTCCATTTCATTCTGAAGCTACAGATTTTGGTATTATTCTTTTGTGTACATAGCATGGGCAATGCGGGGTCCTGTCCCGCCTATATGATGTGACATACTCTCCATAAAGGCTCATAGACAGTTGTATATGATTAGATGTCCTTAGCCTTGTCGGCTAATATTTTGTTTGTCATTTATATAGCCTCGTCGGCTTGTGTATATGGATATGGGCATTATTATTGATGATGATATAAATGTGTTGTTGCCCAACGAGATTAGCACTATTGATGCATATAAATTATAAGTAAGCCATGTGGCTCACCTGGATGTGAATATGACAGTACGATAAGAGGTGTCCGGGTGGGTTAGCACCGGGTACCCATCATGGCCCTCCGATTAGGTCGTGACAAAAGTGGTATCAGAGTAGTTCTGTCCTAGGGTGTGTCTACGAGCTGTGTCCAGTAGAGTCTTGTTTATGGGTGTGTTGCGCACCACACTTATAAACATGAGGCTGCGGGTATTTTAGGAATGAATGACCTTTTTTCTTCATAAGATTGTGCGATAGAGCTATGATATTAGGAATTATTTTCCTTAACCGTGTGTTATGTATTTCAGAGATGCCTGTAAAGAGAAAGGCTACGGCAGCCCAAAAGGGCAAGACAGTGGCAGAAAAGCGGGCTGAAAGAGCACCGCCAATGGTTGTAGAGGAAAGTGAGTCCCAGAATGCGGCTCAATATCAGTCCTCCCTCAGTGCCTATTTCTGAGGAGCGTGAGGGAGCCTCAGCCCCAGCTCCAGCGCCTCCGGCTCCTCCACCGGATGCCTCAGGCCACGATGTAACAGAGGCCATTCATTTGCTTACTCAATTGGCTGCCGCCCAGACTCAGCGGCAAAGTACAGGGCAAGGTGATAGGGTTGTTAGTGCAAAGGCCCGTGACTTTATTAGTTTGAACCCTCTGGAATTCTTCGGGTCGAAGGCGGCTGAGGACCCTCAGAATTTTATTGATAGGATATTGAGGACACTTCGGTTAATGTATGCTTCAGACATTGAATCAGTGGAGTTAGCATCTTATAGATTGAGGGATGTCGCGGTTCATTGGTACACAGTTTGGATGGCTTCACGGGGAATCAATGCACCTCCCCCGGTATGGCAAGAATTTGTAGATGCCTTCCTCCGACATTACCTGACTCCAGAGGTTCGGCGAGCTAGGGCTGATAAGTTCTTAAATCATAGGCAAGGAAGTATGAGTCTTTGGAGTATAGTCTCCGCTTTAATTCTTTGGCTAGGTATGTTTCGGTCATGGTAGCGGATATGGGTGACCGAGTGCACCGATTTGTGAAAGGCCTAGGGCCACATTTGATGGATAGGTGCTTGGCTGCATCCCTTGAGGACAATATGGATATTTCACGCATTCAAGCCCACGTTCAAAATTTAGAAGAAAGCCTATAACAACAAAGGAGTGAGGGTGAGCATGATAGGGGATATAGCAAGAGGGCTGGATCTTTGGGTCCGATAAGTGAGTTTAGAGGCGGGCACGGACAATAGTTTTCTAGGCATTCAGGCCATTCTATGACTAGTGAGCCTCCATGATTTACAGGCCAGAGATTTGATAGATCTATTTATTCCGGGTCGAGTCAGAGTTTCAGAGCTTCAGGTTCCCAGTTCAGGGGTGATTCAAGTCAGGCTAGGCCACCCGTGCCACGATGTTCCCAGTGTGGGAATTTAAATTGGGGCCAGTGTCGACTAGGTTCAGAGGGTTGCTATACATGCGGTCGGCCAATCCATATCATGTGTGATTGCCTCTCGGTTGGTGGTAGGGATAGAGTTCAACCTTCAGGATTGGCAGTTGGGTCTTTATCATCGATACGCCCTATAAGGCAAGGTTCACAGGCGCCGGTCAGCCATGGTAGAGGTATAGGGAGAGCTCCAAGTTCTAGTGGTCCTCAGCACCGTATTTATGCCTTGGCTGGACGCCAAGATCTTGAGTCTTCCCCCGATGTAGTCACAGGTATATTTTCGGTATTTTCTCATGATGTATATGATTTGATAGATCTGGGCTCCACATTTTCATATGTTACTCCATATATTGCTGGTCGATTTGGGGTCAAACCGGAGTCGATCAAACATTTTGAGGTGTCTACACCCGTTGGTGAATCGGTAATAGCCAGCCGAGTGTATAGAAATTGCGTAGTTGTGATTTGTGACCTTCATTCTATGGTTGACTTACATGAGTTAAAAATGGTGGATTTTGATGTTATTATGGGCATGGATTGGTTGGCTTCTTGCTATGCCAATGTTGATTATAGAATGAAAATGGTTCATTTCCAATTTCCGGGAGAACCAGTTTTAGAATGGAAAGGGAATGTTGCGTCGCCAAAAGGTAGGTTTATTTCCTATCTAAAGGCAAGGAAAATGATCACAAAAGGTTGCATTTATCATCTAGTTCGGGTTCAAGATGTAGAAGCTGAACCGCCGACTCTTCAGTCAGTTCCCGTAGTGAATGAGTTTCCGGATGTATTCCCGAAAGAGCTTCCAGGCCTCCCTCCCGAGCGGGAGATTGATTTTGCTATTGATGCGTTGCCAGACACCAAGCCTATATCTATTCCTCCTTATAGAATGGCTCCCGCAGAATTGAAAGAGTTGAAGGAGCAACTGAAAGACTTGCTTGAGAAAGGCTTTATTAGGCCTAGTTCATCCCCGTGGGGAGCACCCGTAATGTTTGTCCGAAAGAAAGATGGCTCCTTGCGAATATGCATTGACTATCGGCAACTGAATAAGGTGATGATAAAGAACAAATTCCTCTTCCGAGGATTGATGACTTATTTGACCAATTACAAGGCGTCAAATGATTTTCAAAGATAGATTTGAGGTCCGGGTAACATCAAGTGAGAGTTAGGGAGAAAGATATCCCTAAGACAGCCTTCAGACCAAGATATGGCCATTTTGAGTTCCGCGTAATGTCATTTGGGCTAAGTAATGCAGCGACAGTATTTATAAATTTGATGAACGATATGTTCAGGCCCTTCCTAGATTTATTTGTGATTATATTCATCGACAATATCCTGGTATATTCTAGGTCTGAGGCAGAACATGCGGATCATTTGCGTACCATTCTTGGAGTTCTTCAAACTCGAGAGTTATTTGCCAAATTTTCTAAGTGTTAATTTTGGTTGAACTCAGTGACATTTTTGGGGCATATTATTTCAGCCGATGGTATTCGGGTAGATACCCAAAAGATTGAAGCGGCGAAGACTTGGCCAAGGCCAACAACACCTACGGAGGTCCGTAGTTTTCTGGGCTTAGCAGGTTATTACAAGAGATTTGTAGAAAGATTTTCTTCTATTTCTGCACCACTCACGAAGTTGACCCAGAAATTAGCTACGTTTCAATGGACAGATGCTTGTGAACGTAGTTTTCAAGAGCTAAAGGATAGATTAACTTCTGCCCCAGTCCTGACACTTCCAGAGGGATCGGAAGGTTATGTTGTCTATTGTGATGCTTCAGGCGTTGGGTTAGGCTGCGTGTTGATGCAACATGGTAAGGTGATTGCGTATGCTTCAAGACAGTTGCAGAAACATGAGAAAAATTATCCGACCCGTGATCTTGAATTGGCTGCAGTAATTCATGCATTGAAAATGTGGAGACATTATTTGTATGGAGTCCATGTTGATATTTATACAGATCATAAGATCCTTCAGTATATCTTCAAGAAAAAATAGCTAAATTTACAGCAACGGCGATGGTTGGAATTGTTGAAAGACTATGATGTTGACATCCTGTATCATCCCAGGAAAGCAAATGTAGTGGCTGATGCTCTTAGCCGTAGATCTATGGGAAGTTTATGTGATGTTCAGCCAGAGAAAAGAGAGATAGCTCATGAGCTCCAGCAATTATCTAGCCTAGGAGTTCAAGTAGTGGACTCAGGTAGTAAGGGAGTGTCACACCCTAACCTTGGTAGGGCATGATGGGCACCCGACTCTCTTCAGAGTCGAGCGAACCCTAAGACATTCGCTCTTATCAAAATCTGTCATTTTAAAAACTTTTAAAAACATGAAACTTTTCAAAATAGAGATCACTGTTTTTATACAGATTATGAAAACCTTCAGTCAAATAAGTACTTTAACCCAATTGAAATCATCTAAAATACATGCTCTTTTAACATACACAAATAGTACATCACTCTGTCGACATCTCGACAAACGTACCACAGGACGCTGTCTGCAAAGTCTCTAATATAGACAAAATACCATAATCATGAATACTCAGACTCGGCAACACTCCGGAAGGAAATGGAGCTCGCCTATCCCGCTGGAACATCTTCTAGCAATGTCTTCTACTCATCTGGGTGTACCTGCGTGGCATGAAACGCAACCCGCGAAGAAAGGGGGTCAATACGGAATATGTACTGAATATGTAAAGCATTACTGAATCATAAACCAGGAAAGTGCGACAATGAACAAGTTTAGAAACCAAACTGTAAGTAACCTGAAACAGCATTCTGAACCAAGTCCTGCGATCTTTACCCAAATTCTATTATGCACAATACAAATACAGCATACGAAAGTTCTAGAATACGCAATATGAAATTTAGTATCACAATAGTCCCTTCGGACGGCCGGTTCCGACATACGTCTATCCTGGCCCCTTCGGGCATGCCGGTCCCGAAATGATAATGACGATGGCCCCTTCGGGTATGCCAGTTCCAACATACGTCTATCCTGGCCCCTTCGGACATGCTGGTCCCGACATAATAATAATGATGGCCTCTTCAGGCATGCCGCGTCCGGCGTAATAATAATGATGGCCCCTTCGGGCATGCCGGTTCCGACATACGTCTATCCTGGCCCCTTCGGGCATGCCGGTCCCAACATAATAATAATGGTCGCCCCTTCGGGCATGCCGGTTCCGACAAACGGCTATCCTGGCCCCTTCGGGCATGCCGGTCCCGACATAATAATAAATAATAATAGTAATGGCCCCTAATGCTAATGATGTCAACACAACTTAACCCACGAATATTAATACAAAGAAGTGATGCTATGGAGTGTAACACAAATCGAAATGAAACGGAGTAGCAAAATCTCGCACCCCCTTCGGAGTGGTTTTGAAAGTCTAAATAGTAAAACCTCGCACCCCCTTCGGAGTGGTTTTAAAAATCAAATTTTATGTTTCCTTTAGTATGAAACTAATTTTTCTTGAAATCATTAGTAAACCACAAACACGTTTCAAGCAAATCCGAGTTAGTATAAAAAGTTAACAATCATATGCTCGAGCAGAGTAGTAGAAAATTAAATGCACATAAACAACTTCTAAGACTCAATGCAAAAGTATACTTACCGACACCTGAAAACGCAGGAACAAGTTTCGGGTCAATCCGGTTTAGTATGAGGAAGTTATGAGCGTTTGGAGTACAAAACCTCCTACGAACTTTTCAGAAACTATTTTTGAAAAATTAAGACAACGATCATACCAAACACCCTTTTCAAATATCGTTATGGGCATTATTCGTTATAGAGCTCCCTATGGACATTCCTAAACAATCCGAGTTCGCTTAGGCAATTTATGAACGTTATTTACTATAGAAGCCTCTACGAGCATTTCCAAAACCATCCAAGTTAGCACATGAAAGTTATGAACGTTATTCATTATAGAAACTTCTACGAACATTTTCAAGCAATCTGAGACCGTCTACGAAAGTTAGGGACATTACTACTTACAGAACTCTTTAAACTTTTCTTGTTATTCAATCATACAATAAACTCGGCTACACTAAATATGCTCACATCAAAAAGTGAATAAGAATCATCAATATGCTAGGAATCAAGAATAGAGTTACCCCAAGATAAGTATCATAGCTTACTTAGCTCTAGGACATGCCAAAAGAAAGAAAAGGTAAGCTTTACATACCTGTTCCACGTCCTATTAGCTACGCTTGTTCGTCCAAACTTTCTAGCTACATTCAAGAGGATTTACACTATCATTAGACTCATCATTATACGCTTGTCTTAGTCCTTCAAATAAATTCATTTATAATCTGCCGAAATTTCGGCAGCATCTCCCCTGCTTATATGCCTAGCCCAGAATTACAATTCAGCAACCAACACATCAACAACAATACCAAATATATTAACATCATTTCCAACACCAACATATGCCGTAAAACTTCCCGCACATTATTTTTCAAATTTTCCAACCAACCAATTCGCGATATAACTATTTAATAATTTTATTTCCGTAAAGAAATCGAAATTAACACTAACAACATCAATAACAACATCCTCCGCATTCTACAAGTTAAATACATTTGTTTTCATCCAAAATTTTCTTCAAACCCCATTCCACAATTCAACCATACCAACAAACGAATTTATCACGCTATTTTCTTCGTTCTAATCCGTTAAAACTCTAAAATAAACTTGTTAACAATGAAAGGAACCTTATTCATACCTTAAGTTCACAGCCACCACGTCCACCCTCTTCTCTTTATTTGATTTTTAGCTCAAATCGAAGGCAACGCGACGTAGAACACTTTTCTCTTCATGGGTTTCGGGATTCGGGGCTCCGATTTTGGTCAAAAATTGGTTTTCTCTCTAGGCTCTCCTCTCTCTTTTTCTCTAGAGTTTTCTAGGTGCTCTTGGTCTGAAAATGAGGGAGAGAGACCGAAAATTTTAATAGCATGGGTAATGGGCCTGACCCGAATTGGATTCGGGTTGGGCCGGATTTACTGTTCAACTCGACCCTCCTGCCTTAAAACGTTCATATCTACTTATCCCGATGTCAGCTGTAGGCCTACGACCTACCGTTGGAAACCTAATTAAATTATCTACAACTGTTATTTCTGGGAGGTTTCGCAAATTTCAAACTTATAATGCAGTTTTTGCCCATCGAAGTCAGGTCATCCGAAAACATTTTCTTAAATCGTCCTTTTGGAGGGCTTACACTCATTTTTGGCTTATGGGTCCTTCTTAGGACTTGCTCAACTCCACATGTACTACCCATATATCTCTTCATATGTCATTTATAAAGTCCCAACGTGTAGGCCCCACCTTAAATTACTGTAATGAGGGTTTTTCGTTAAATAACTTATGAACCAATTCACACCATATTGTCTCCAAATGTCATATGTGTATATATTCTTAGACTTAGATCACCCAATATTCATCCTTAATCCTTGTTTGACTTTACTCCTTTTCGAGCTCGTACCACGCCATCTACGATTTTGTAGCGCGAAATTTTCCGGGGTGTAACAGGGAGCTATCATTCAAAATGCGGCGGTCTCGTCACTAGTAGTGGAAGTGAAAGAGCGTCAATACGAGGATGCCATGCTAGTTCATTACAGAAATACACTCCCTCAGAAGGAGAAGTCATCATTTGAGATTTCTGGAGATGGAGTTCTCCGATGCCGAGGCAGGTTATGTGTTCCTGATGTTGCAGGATTACGCCACCAAATATTGAGAGAAGCCCATTGTTCCCGTTATTCCGTTCACCCAGGAGCAACGAAAATGTACCATGATCTTAAATCTATATATTGGTGGAATGGGATGAAGAAAGATATAGCGAAATTCGTAGCTCAATGTCCCAACTATCAACAAGTGAAAATCGAGCACCAAATGTCGGGCGGATTGTTGCAAGCTATAGAAATTTCAACTTGGAAGTGGGAAGTAATTAACATGGACTTCATTACATGCTTACCCCGTTCTCGACATAAGTATGATTCTATATGGGTGATTGTGGATAGATTCACGAAGTCAGCTCATTTCTTACCAGTCAGAACTACATATATGGCAGAAGATTATGCAAAGCTTTACGTCAAAGAGATGGTGCGGCTTTACGGTGTTCCAGTATCTATTATCTCCGATAGAGGGACTCAGTTTACAACTAATTTTTGGAAGTCCTTCCAAGAGGGTTTAGGGACTTAGGTGAGCCTTAGCACGAAATTTCACCCATAAACGGATGGGCAAGCTGAACGTACCATTCAGACTCTTGAGGATATGTTACGAGCATGTGTATTGGATTTTGGAGGTAGTTGGGATGATCACTTACCACTTATTGAATTCTCTTATAACAATAGTTATCATTCTAGCATCCAAATGGCACCGTATGAGGCTTTATATGGGAGAAAGTGTAGAGCTCCAATTGGGTGGTTCGAAGTAGGAGAGAACAAATTGATAGGACCAGACTTGGTCCAGCAAGCTATAGATAAAGTCAAGCTTATACAAGATCGATTATTAACAGCTAAGAGTCGTCAGAAATCCTATGCAGATAATCATCGAAGAGACTTAGAGTTCCAAGTGAAAGATTAGGTATCCTTGAAGGTGTCGCCAATGAAGGGCTTCATGAGATTTGGCAAAAAGGCCAAGCTTAGTCCCCGGTACATTGGACCTTATGAGATTGTACGCAAGGTAGGCCAAGTGGCTTATGAATTAGACCTACCTGCGGATTTGGAGTCGGTCCATCTAGTTTTCCATGTATCGATGATTCGTAAGTGTATTAGAGATCCTTCTAGAATTGTGTCAATAGATGATGTCCAAGTTACTAAACAATTGTCTTATGAAGAAGTCCCCATTGCCATTTTAGATAGGCAAGTACGAAAGCTCAGAACCAAAGAGGTAGCTTCAGTTAAAGTTTTATGGAGGAATAATAATAGAGAGGAAATTAATTGGGAAGCCGAAGAGGACATGAAGTCCAGGTACCCGCATTTATTTTCACCTTCAGAAGAGATTCAGGCAGAGACGCCATTAACCTCAGGTATGTAATGCTTTTCTTGATGTTTTCTTGGTCGTGTGTGGCCATGGTTATTGTCGTGCAGTTATAGCCCTGTGAGGCGATGTATTTTGGGTTGCTGTGCAGGATGGTAGTGGCATATTATAGGGGAAACTCTGGCGAAATTTTTGTAGAATCCCTAAGAGTTTATCATTCGAGGACGAATGTTTCTAAGAGGGGGAGAATGTTACACCTCATAGTTTCGTCCGTTGAGATTCGTTAGGCATTAGTTGTCCTAATCACGGAAAAGGGATTTAACTTGGGATATATGAGATTACATGTTCCCATATTATGGTTATGGGGGTTTAAGACCATGAAATGAGCTATGGAAGGATTTAAGAACAAACAAAAAAAAAGAATGGAGTTTGTGGGAACTTTGGTAAAACTTGGAAAACATTTCGGACAGAATTTTGGTCCAAATTGGTGGGGGCATATCTCCTATAATATGAGGAGTTTTGGTGTGTTTATTTTTTCCAAATTGAATTTCATCTAGTCTAGTTTCCAACTCAACAAACCGCTCATAAATGTGACGTCTGAGTAAAATGTTATGGCCATTCTACGACAAACTGTCTGAGCAGAAAATTTCTGCGGATCATTTGACGGCCCGCAGGAATTTTGACGCCCCGCAGAAAATTCTGCGGTCCGTCAAATTGACACATCCCAGCGTCAAATGGTCACTGTGACCCGTATTTGACTGGGAAGTTCTACGGACCATTTTGACGGTCCGTCAAAATGGGCGCAGAATTGCCCGACGGGAGTTTAAGTTCCGCTTTATATATTTTGTTCCACTTCATTTGGACATATTATTTTACCAAACCAGATCCAAAGGCTCTCTAAAAACCCTCTCTTCCACTCTGAAAACTAATCCAAGCCAAAATCCAAGAGAGATTAAATGTCAATAAGCAAGAATCAAGATACCCATGTGCTAGAGGTCTTGCTAGCGTTAATAAGCTCCAAAAATTCTTTGGATATTTAAGCTAAGGTTTTCATATAAGTTGATAGCTAGCTCCAAAGCTCATTCTTATGAGATAAAAGGTTATTTTTCATACTTATTACATATTATCAAGAATGTTTATTTGTTGAACAACTTGGGTAGAAGGAAAAAGTGGAAGATGAGTTCTAAATGTAGTTTTTATGAGGTTTTTGAGTAGTAAGCTAACTTGAGTTATGATTCTTAGTATAATATGGGTATAATATTGCTATGGAAAGTAATAATGGTGATGAAGACACATTATATGAAAATGTGCTAAAATGGGTATGAAGTTGCTAGCATAAGTTTAACACAAGGATGAATTTCTAAGGCTAAATCGAATGTGAATACTTGATTTTGATATTGTGGTTGTTGGGAGTTGTTTTGTGATGTGGTGGAAGTTGACGAAATAGGGGAAATGCTGCCCAATTTTCATTAGAACATGAATTACCCTAGTTGGATTGAAGAGTTTCATTAAGGCTTAACCATGGTATGAATCCTTCTAAATGTTGATTATTCAAGCTTCAACGGTGAACACTAAATAGTTAAGAAGTCAAAGAGGTATGTAAGGCTAACCTTTCTTTCATTAAGGCATGGATCCCTTGCTATATGTATCCTTTCATGAGTTCCATAATGTCTTCCAAATGACTCTATCTCTAAGGTTTCCAAAGCTTACAATTCTCGATACGTTCATTATTCTATTGCCTTTTTTATATGATAGTTGATCCTCTAAGGATAAATATAACGAAAATGATGATGTCAATGATGACGATGTGTCACGACCCAACTAGGGGGCCGCGACGAGCACCCGGTGCTAGCCCACCCGGGCACCCCTTAGCTTACACTTAGACTTGGATCCAGGTGAGCCACATCATTACTCATACATTTCTAAGCATCGACCATGCTAGTCCTATTGGACGACAACATCTTCAATCATCATAGGCATCTATGCCACAACAATGTACATGGGCCGACGAGGCCAACAAAATGATATACAAAATATAGGCCGACAAGGCCAGACATATCGAACCATATACACGTGACTACGAGCCTCTAAGAAGAGTAAAACATATCACATGAGCGGTACAGGACCCCGCTATGCCCATAATTATATACACAAAAGAATAAGTACCCAAAAGCTATGGCTCCGAAGGAAATGGAGCTCCGCTATGTAATCTCTGAATAAGCAGCTATGGATCAAGTTTGTCTCCCTATGCACCTGCGGGCATGACGCAGCGTCCACAAACAAAAGGACGTCAGTACGAAGAATGTACTGAGTATGTAAAGCATGATCAACATCAATATAGAAGCATCATAGACAATATATGAAGTGGCATAGGAGGGAATACAATAATATCATCATCATGACACTTACCTGCCTTCCATAGGAACTTTCCATTTCTCGTGCGTATTTCATAATAGTGCTCGTATTCGTATACACGCCCCTATTCGTATTCATATACATAGTATTTTCACATTCAAATTCATACTTTATATACATAGCCATACACTTATATACATACATAGCGTACCCGACCATAAGGTTCGGTGTTTCATACATACTTGGCCAACCAAGGCTCAGTGTTATATCTACCTGGCCCTACCAAGGCTTCGGGGTTATCCGTACCATCTGCAGATGTGTGCGTGCGTTACGTAATCATATACATACATATATATACATCCATATACATATATTCTACCCGGCATTATAATCTCGGGGTTCATTATAGCCCTGTATAGGCACACATACGTATAATAGCCCATAGGCACCTTTAGCATCATCATTATTATCGTTACGTCTATATTATAGGCTTACTCATTATATGAGGAGCGTAGTACAAATGTAGCACATATCAAGGATCGTGAGCTTATGAGCTCAGAATATCAACCATGTGAAGACAACATACTCATATAGAGGAATTAGGAATTTGGCCAAGAATCATGCCTTATGAAAGAAGGGTTAGCCTTACATACCTTTTCGTCGGACTATTCTACACTTGCACGTCCCCTTCCGATGTTAGCGTTTCTACCTTTATTAATATCATAACAATGACCATTAGTCATTCACATTATCCACATTATCTAGATTTCTCAACTTGCTTCTAATTCATCCATATTCAAGGTCATAACACCCAACTTCGTCCATCCGTCTAAAGTGTCTAGTTCATGATCTTAATACCATTTATAACACATTCATATCACAACACAACAACATTCGTGATTCAATTCAAACTATTCCTCAAAATGTCACTATTCATCATTCATGACCTAGTTGACCATATTTTCTACAATCCATGCATTTCCACTCTCCAATATCTTAAACATCATATAAATATCATGAATCTTACCATAGAAGTTGTAGGAACAAGCTTTAGTTGATAATACTACACTTTGAGCAAAACCCTAGTTTTTCTCCATTTGGATTTCTTGACTTGGATGACCTTTGATGATGTTCTTACTCTTGATTCACTTTGTTTTATGTTGTTGGTGACTTATGATCCTTGAAAACTTGGATAATAAATGTAGAGAGAGGTTTTAGAGAGAAGGTGTGTAATGTGGAAATGAAATAAAACAAGTGTTGGTCCCTTTATTTAATGAATTGCAAACTCTGTGCTGCGGTGAACAGTGGTCGTAAACTCAGTTTACGACCACGTATTCCATATTACGGTTCGTCCCTCACGGTCGTCTTTAACTTTTTCAAAAACCAGAAACTTTGGCTGCTTGCATGGTGATTTACGACCATGGTTTACGAGTCGTAAATCACTTTACGGTCCGTAAACCAGATCATATTTGTCACGACCCAACCCCGTAGGCCGTGACTAGTGTCCGAATTGGACACTCATATCACCTGTTAACTATAATCTTTTATAACCAGCATATTATGAACTTATTTGTGTAAAAAAAATAGGACGTTATTCTAAAGTTGTCACAATTCTGTATGTCGTAGGCACCTGTCTCCTGAGGAGTTACGATCTTCAGCCACGACATATATATATTTACGCAAGCCGACAAGGCTGCCACTACACACAACATCCCAAACATATATACATATGCAAGCCGACAAGGCTGCCATTACGAATGGGTACGCCCCAAACATAAGTCATATTCATACAACGCAACAACAACGATATACAGACCCACACATGTGTCCACAGACCTCTAAGAGTAATGACAGAATCATATGACTGGACAGGGCCCCGCCGTACCCCGACTAAACACACATATATACAACAAAAGGGAGTTATACCACAAGCTAGGCTCCGGAACAAAGGAGCACTCCAAAGTAGTTGAATAGATATCCTAGGCTGGCGGATCTCCGAAACGAGCGTCTGTACCTGCGGGCATGAACGCAGCCCCCCGAAGAAAAGGGGGTCAGTACGGAATATGTACTGAGCATGTAAAGCATGAAATATAGTGATAGACTCATACTGAGACAAGGTGTGTAGGACCCAATGCAACAAACAGAATTTCATAAAACTTGCCTTTGAACATATTTCATCTGTATCGTTCTCATATCAATATCAATATAGAGTTTTGTAACCAAGGCTGAAAAATCATTCTGTATATAACATATATAACGTGTCCCGGCCCTTTAGTGAGGGACTCGGTAATTATAATCATAGCATCATAACATAAACATATACGTGTCCCGGCCCTCTAGTGAGGAACTCGGTAATTATAATCATAGCATCATAACATAAACATAAACATATACGTGTCCCGGCCCTCTAGTGAGGGACTCGGTAATAAGGAATATATGCCCTCCTGGCTGCCATCTCCATATCATCATGTCATCATATCATCATATCACCATCATATCATCATATCATCATATATATATAACGTGTCCTGGCCCTCTAGTGAGGGGCTCGGTGAGTAATATAGTAAATATGCGCACGAAAACGTGTCCTGGCCCGGGACTCAGTGAAGGATATAGCGGTAAGCATGAGCAGAATAATAAGCAACCACATATATGCAATTCATCTTTTGAGACTCAATGGATAAGTAACTAACCAGCTCTAAAGTGTCAGGATAATAATCATATTCAGTTCTTTTTAAATCTCATTACAAGTTATAGCAAGGAACGTTTCAGATTTCATGTACATGTATCAACTTGACAAGGTGTAACTTTTGATAGTCAAGTATGCCTTTAATTATGCAATTCTTTAAAAGTAGGAACTTCTATACATCATTCATTAGTCAATCATACAGTAGGCTCGTGACCATAACATTACAGAATGAATAGAATCATAAGTCATGCTTAGAACTAGAGAGTAGAATTTACCCCAAGGTTCATATCATTTCTTACTTACGTCTAGGACATGCCAAAAGAAAGAAGGTATAGGCTTTACATACCTTTAGCGTTTAGTCGTATTATAACTTGTACTTGCTGCCCAATAGTACTTATCCTATATCAAAATATCAAAAGCTACAATTAGTCTACGAGGGAATTCAATATGTATTTTAACGTTAACAATCCCCTACCAACATTTAGACGACGTTTCGTTCGCATTGAAACCAACTAGTACTACAAGCTAATATTGTTAGTCATTCTTTCATGTATCAATCCGAACTTGTTTAAACATGACTTAAGGGAACTTTGGACAGTCCGTACATCATTTAAAACAGGCCCTTATCCACGGCCAAACAGCACACACAACATTACCATTTTCGCTTCGCAATTTTCAAACTTCAACTACAACGACAACAACACGTTTACAACATTACTTATACGATTATTGGAACTGTTTTAGCATCATATTACTCTTACAACAGCCCACAAACCATTTCAGTTTCAACTTGAATCATTAAGCTTCACTTTCACTATACGTTCATAACAATAATCAACATTCAAAACGCACAACTCTAGTCCTATCATCAAAACAGTCCACGGTTTGGACTGTTTTCCCCCTTCAACATGATTCATTTCTTTAACACCTCAATTCACATATTCACTATACATACAATACACCACAATGTCCATAACAACAACAATCAAAACATGACACAAAACAGTCCATAAATTCCTCTAAAGCATTCCCCTACACGGCTTCAACACAACTACAACAACTTCATGATTTTCATCCAATTATCCATACTACAACACATTCAATTCATTCCCAATACATGTACAAGGAGATTAAGCATCATTTCACCTAAGTCTACATCACACGACCCACTTCAACTTCAAGAAAAACAGTCCAATACCAACATGAAACATCATAAACATTCAATTCACCACAAAACATAAGAAAAGGGATCAACTTCTTACCTTATCACCCAATGCTTCAATCGGCTAAGCTTTCAAATCCATTTCTTGAAATTTAACACTTGTTCTTGCTATACCAATGAATGCTACACGTTATTATTCCTCTGTAAGGGAGTTAAATTGCTTGAAAAACTGATTTTTGGATCAACTTTGGGGCACCTCTCTCTCGGCCAGCTCTAGCCGAGAGACCCTCTCTCTCTATCTCTATATTTCTTGCTTTGTGAATGTTGAAATGAGTTGCTTAGTGATGTATGAATCAGAATTTTGCCTTATATATTCCTTCCATGAATTGGACATGTGTCCCACTCAAATTTTTGGGTCAAAAACCATTGACCACATCACTAACCTACACGGCCAACTATGGCTTATAATAATGGACTGATTTTTGTTTCCCAATCCCACTTAATAATCCAATCATGGTTAATTAAATCCCAATTTTCCATTAATGCTTCTATAAGAAACGAAATTTGTAGGTAACTTGTGACTTGAAGCGAAACCGGAAGTTAAAGTGTCTACTTCGTATCTTAAAATAGTCTTGTCTTTAACTTGTCGCGTTTAGTTTAAAACGTCCCAATGTATGAAAATATGGGGTATAACAGTATTTAACCATTTCCTCGACTGGCAGAAAGTTGAAGTCTTGCATGCCAATTTACGACTGCCAGTTTACGGTCCGTATTTGCACTTTACGACCACTGGGCAGATTTCAAATCTGCAATTTTTCATATTTCTTAGACTTCTCCTTCTAATCTTCCACATCCATTTGCATGCATTACTAGTTCATTTACTTGCGTTCCAACGGGAAATTTCCGAGGTGTAACATTCTTCCCCCCTTAAGAACATTCGTCCTCGAATGTTAAAGTCTTCGGGGATTCTATAAAAATTTCGCCAGAGTTTCCCCTGTAATATGGCATTACCATCCTACCACAACAACCTATAATATCGATGCCACACAGGGCTACAACACAATAGCATACAAAGTTTGGCCACACACAGCCCAAAAGCATAAAAGGAAAGCACACTACCTTAGAATCTTGACGTCTCGTCTTAGACTTCTTCCAAGGGTTGAAATAAATGTGGGTATTTGGACCGCATACTCTCTTCTGCTTCCCACGTCATTTCCTCTCGTTTGCTATCTCTCCATAGAACCTTAACTGAGGCTACTTCTTTGTTTCTAAGCCTCCGTACTTGCCTATCTAAAATGGAAATGGGTATTTCATCATAAGTTAACTTTTCTGTCACTTGAACATCATTTACTGGGACGATCCTCGTAGGATCTCCAACACATTTCCGAAGCATCGAGATATGGAAAACTGGATGGACAGACTCCAAATCTGGAGGTAAATCTAACTCATAGGCCACCTTGCCTATTTTTCGTACAATTTTATATGGCCCAATATACCGGGGACTAAGCTTCCCCTTTTTGCCAAATCTCATTACGCCCTTCATTGGCGACACTTTCAAGAATACCCAATCTTTCACTTCGAACTCTAAGTCCTTTCGACGATTATCTGCATAGGACTTTTGACGACTTTAGGCTGCTAACAACCGATCTTGTATGAGCTTAACTTTCTCTATAGCTTGCTGGACCAAGTCTGGCCCTATTAACTTAGTTTCTCCGATTTCAAACCACGCGATTGGGGATTTACACTTTCGCCCATATAATGCTTCATACGGTGCCATTTGAATGCTAGACTGATAACTGTTATTGTAAGCAAAATCAATGAGTGGCAAATGGTCATCCCAGTTTCCTCCAAAGTCTATCATACACGCCCGTAACATGTCCTCAAGAGTCTGAATAGTACGTTCAGCTTGTCCATCGGTTTGTGGATGAAATGTCGTGCTAAGGCTAACTCGGGTCCCTAAACCCTCTTGGAAAGACTCCCAAAATTTAGCAGTAAACTGAGTCCCTCTATCGGAGAAAATAGATACCGGAACGCCATGGAGTCTCACTATCTCTTTAAGGTAAGGCCTTGCATAGTCTTCTGCTACATAGGTCGTTCTAACCGGTAAGAAATGAGCTGGCTTGGTGAGTCTATCTACAATCGCCCATATGGAATCATACTTACGTCGAGAACGGGGTAACCCTGACACGAAGTCCATGTTAATCACTTCCCACTTCTAAGTTGGGATTTCTATAGCTTGCAACAATCCACCCGACTTTTGGTGCTCGATTTTCACTTGTTGACAATTAGGACACTGAGCTACGAATTCCGCTATATCTTTCTTCATCCCATTCCACCAATATATATACTTAAGACCATGATACATCTTTGTCGCTTCGGGGTGAACAGAATAACGGGAACTATGAGCTTCTCTCAAAATCTGGTGGCGTAAACTTGCCACATCGGGAACACATAATCTTCCTCTACACCGGAGAACTCCGTCTCCTGAAATGTCAAATGATGACTCCTCTTTCCGAGGGAGTGTATCTCTGTACTGCATTAGCATGGGATCCTCATATTGTTGCTCTTTCACTTCTGCTACTAGCGACGAGACTGCTGTATTCTGGATAGTAGCTTCGCTGCTACCTGAGTCCACTACCCGGACTCCTAGGCTAGCTAACTGCTGGAGCTCACGGGCCATTTCCCTCTTCTCTGGTTGTACATCACTTAGACTTCCCATCGATCTACGGCTAAGAGCATCAGCCACAACATTTGCTTTTCTGGGGTGATACAAAATCTCGACATCATAGTCTTTTAGCAACTCTAGCCATCGTCGTTGCCGCAAATTCAACTCTTTCTGCTTGAAGATGTATTGAAGACTCTTATGATCTATATAAATATACACGTGGACACCATATAAATAATGTCTCCATATCTTTAATGCATGAACCACCGCGGCCAATTCTAGATCATGGGTAGGATAATTCTGCTCATGTTTTCGTAATTGCCTTGCAGCATACGCAATCACTTTGCCATTTTGCATCAATACACAGCCTAGACCGACAGCTGAAGCATCACAATAAACAACGTATCCTTCCAAACCCTCTGGAAGTGTCAAGACTGGTGCAGAAGTCAACCTATCTTTCAACTCTTGGAAACTACGTTCGCAAGCATCTGTCCATTGAAACTTTGTCGATTTCTGGGTCAACTTTGTGAGTGGTGCAGAAATAGAAGAAAAACCTTCAACGAACCTCCTGTAATAACCTACTAAGCCCAGAAAGCTACGAACCTCCGTAGGAGTTGTGGGCCTTGGCCAAGTCTTCACGGCCTCAATCTTTTGACTATCCACTCGAATACCATCGACTGCCACAATATGCCCTAAAAATGCCACTGAGTTCAACCAGAACTCACATTTGGAAAGCTTTGCAAACAATTCTCGAGTTCGAAGAACTCCAAGGACAATACGCAAATGATCCGCATGTTCTGCTTCGGATCTAGAATACACCAAAATATCATCAATGAATACTATTACAAATAAGTCCAGAAAGGACCTGAACACATTATTCATCAAATCCATAAATACCGCTGGCGCATTAGTTAGCCCAAATGACATCACCCGGAATTCAAAATGACCATATCTTGTCCGGAAAGCTGTCTTGGGGATATCTTTCTCCCTTACTCTCACTTGATGATACCCAGACCTCAAATCAATCTTTGAAAACCATTTGGCACCTTGCAATTAATCGAATAAGTCATCAATCCTCGGGAGAGGATATTTATTCTTAATCGTCACCTTATTCAACTGTCTATAATCAATGCACATTCTCAAGGAGCCATCTTTCTTTCGGACGAACAATACGGGTGCTCCCCACGGGGATGAACTAGGCCTAATGAAGCCTTTCTCGAGCAGGTCTTTCAATTGCTCCTTCAACTCTTTCAATTCTGCGGGTGCCATTCTATAGGGAGGAATAGATATAGGTTTAGTGTCTGGCAACACATCAATGGCAAAATCAATCTCCCGCTCGGGAGGAAGGCCTGGAAGCCTTTCCGGGAACACATCCGGGAATTCCTTCACCACTGGAACAGAATGTAGAGTCGGCGACTCAGCTTCTACATCTTGAACTCGTACTAGATGATAAATGCACCCTTTTGTGATCATTTTCCTTGCCTTTAGATAGGAAATAAAACTACCTTTTGGTGATGCCGTATTTCCTTTCCATTCTAACACTGATTCTCCCGGAAACTGGAAACGAACCACCTTCATCCGGCAATCAACGTTGGCATAACAAGAAGCCAACCAATCCATGCCCATAATGACATCAAAATCTACCATTTCTAGCTCATGCAAATCAATCATAGTACGACGATCACAAATCACAATCACACAATTTCTATACACTCGGCTAGCTATTACCGATTCACGAATGGGTGTAGACACCTCAAAAGGTTTGATAGACTCCGGCTAAATTATAAATCGACCCGCAATATATGGAGTAACATATGACAATGTGGAGCCCGGATCAATCAAAGCATATACATCATGAGAGAATACCGATAATATACCTGTGACCACGTCAGGAGAAGACTCAAGATCTTGGCGTCCCGCCAATGCATAAATACGGTGTTGAGGACCGCTAGAAGTGGGAGTTCTCCCTCTACCTCTACCATGGCCGACTGGCGCATGTGAACCTTGCCCCGTAGGGCGTACAGATGCTGATGATCCGGCTTCCAACCCTGATGGCTGGGTCCTACCTTTGCCCTGTACTGAGGGGCAATCACGCATGATATGGCCTGGTTGACCACATGAATAGCAACCATCCGAGCCCAATCGACATCGACCTCAATGCAACTTACCACACTGGGAACATCGTGGTACAGGTGGCCTTGACTGGCCTGAATCATCTCTGAACTGAGGTCCTGAATAACTGGGACTCGGCCCTGAACGAGCAGATCTATCAAGGCTCTGGCCTGGAAACCGTGGAGATGCACTGGTCATAGAATAGCCTGAATGTCTAGGGAACTGCTTCCTGTGTCCGCCTCTAAACTCGCTTGTCGGACCTGAAGATATAGCTCTCTTGCTATGTCCCCAATCTTGCTCACGCTCACTTCTCCGCTGTTGTAGGCTTTCTTCTAAGTTCTGAGCATGTGCTTGAATGCGTGCAATATCCATACCGTCCTGAAAGGATGCAGTCAAGCATTTATCTATCAAGTGTGGCCCTAGGCCCTTTACAAATCGGTGTACCCGGTCGCCCATATCCGCTACCATGGCCGAAGCATACCTAGCCAGGGAGTTAAAGCGGAGGCTATACTCTAGGGCACTCATACTACCTTGCCTCAAGTTCAAGAATTTATCGGCCCTAGCTCGCTGAACTTCCGGAGGCATATAATGACGGAGAAAGGCATCAACAAACTCTTGCCATACCGAGGGAGGTGCATTGGCCCCCCGTGAAGCCATTCACACCGTCTACCACTAGATCGAGACATCTCTCAATCTATATGACGCTAACTCCACCGACTCGGTGTCTGAAGCATGTATCAATCGGAGTGTCCTCAACATACCGTCAATAAAGTCTTGAGGGTCCTCCTACGGCTTTGACCCAAAGAATACCAGAGGGTTCAAAGTAATGAAATCACCGGCCCTTGCACTAACAGCCCTATCATCACGCCCTGAACTTTGCCTCTGAGTCTGGGCCGCAACCAACTAAGTTAACAAATTAATGGCCTCTTTCACATCTTGGCCAGAATTATCCGGTGGAGGAGCTGGAGGTGCTGGAGCTGGGGCTGAGGCTCCCTCACGCTCCCCAGTAATAGGCACTGTCTGGGAGGACTGAGATTGAGCTGCACTCTAGGACTCACTTTCCTCTACTACCGGTGGCGGTGCTCTTGTAGCCCGCTTTTTTGCCACCGTCTTGCCCTTTTGGGCTGCTGTAGCCTTTTTCTTTTTAGGCATCTCTGAAATACACAACACACGATTAAGGAACAAGAATTTCTTACATCATAGCTCTATCGCACGATTCTTATGAAGAACGAAGGTCATTTATTCCTAAAATATCTGCAGCTTTCTGATTATAAGTGTGGCGCGCTACACACCCATAACCAAGACTCTACTAGACACGGCTCGTAGACACACCCTAGGACTGAACTGCACTGATACCACTTTTGTCACGACCCGACTAGGGGGCCGCGACGAGCACCCGGTGCTAGCCCACCCGGGTACCCCTTAGCTTACACTTAGACTTGCATCTAGGTGAGCCTTATCATTACTCATACATTTCTAAGCATAGACCATGCTAGTCCCATTGGACGAATCATCTTCAATCATCATAGGCATCTATGCCACAACAATGTACATGGGCCGACGAGGCCAACAAAATGATATACAAAATATAGGCCGACAAGACCAGACATATCTAACCATATACAAGTGACTACGAGCCTCTAAGAAGAGTAAAACATATCACATGAGCGGGACAGGACCCCGCTATGCCCATAATTATATACACAAAAGAATAAGTACCCAAAAGCTATGGCTTCGAAGGAAATGGAGCTCCGCTATGTAATCTCCGAATAAGCAGCTATGGATCAAGTCTTTCTCCCTGTGCACCTGCGGGCACGACGCAGCGTCCACAAACAAAAGGACGTCAGTACAAAGAATGTACTAAGTATGTAAAGCATGATCAACATCAATATAGAAGCATCATAGACAATATATGAAGTGGCATAGGAGGGAAGACAATAATATCATCATCATGGCACTTACCTGCCTTCCATAGGAACTTTCCATTTCTCATGCGTATTTCATAATAGTGCTCGTATTCGTATACATGGCCCTATTCGCATTCATATACATAGTCTTTTCACATTCATATTCATACTTTATATACATAGACATACACTTATATACATACATAGCGTACCCAACCATAAGGTTCGGTGTTTCATACATACTTGGCCAACCAAGGCTCAATGTTATATCTACCTGGCCCTACCAAGGCTTCAGGGTTATCCGTACCATCTGCAGATGTGTGCGCGCGATACGTAATCATATACATACATATATATACATCCATATACATATATTCTACCCGGCATTATAAGCTCGGGTTTCATTATAGCCCTGTATAGGCACACATACGTATAATAGCCCATAGGCACCTTTAGCATCATCATTATTATCGTTACGTCTATATTATTGGCTTACTCGTTATATGAGGAGCGTAGTACAAATGTAGCACATATCAAGGATCGTGAGCTTATGAGCTCGGAATATCAACCATGTGAAGACAACATACTCATATAGAGGAATTAGGAATTTGGCCATGAATCATGCATTATGAAAGAAGGGTTAGCCTTACATACCTTTTCGTCGGACTATTATACACTTGCACGTCCCCTTCCGATGTTAGCATTTCTACCTTCATTAATATCATAACAATGGCCATTAGTCATTCACATTATCCACATTATCTAGATTTCTCAACTTGCTTCTAATTCATCCATATTCAAGGTCATAACACCCAACTTCGTCCATCCGTCTAAATGTCTAGGTCATGATCTTAATACCATTTATAACACATTCATATCACAACACAACAACATTCGTGATTCAATTCAAATTATTCCTCAAAATGTCACTATTCATCATTCATGACCTAGTTGACCATATTTTCTACAATCCATGCATTTCAACTCTCCAATATCTTAAACATCATATAAATATCATGAATCTTACCATAGAAGTTTTAGGAACAAGCTTTAGTTGATAATACTACACTTTGAGCAAAACCCTAGTTTTTCTCCATTTGGATTTCTTGACTTGGATGACCTTTGATGATGTTCTTACTCTTGATTCACTTTGTTTTATGTTGTTGATGACTTATGATCCTTGAAAACTTGCATAATAAATGTAGAGAGAGGTTTTAGAGAGAAGGTGTGTAATGTGGAAATGAAATAAAACAAGTGTTGGTCCCTTTATTTAATGAATTGCAAAATCTGTGCTGCGGTGAACAGTGGTCGTAAACTCAGTTTACGACCACGTATTCCATTTTACGGTTCGTCCCTCGCGATCGTCTTTAACCTTTTCAAAAACCAGAAACTTTGGCTGCATGCACGGTGATTTACGACCATGGTTTACAGGTCATAAATCACTTTACGGTCCGTAAACCAGGTTGTATTTTACCATTTCCTCGACTGGCAGAAAGTTGAAGTCTTGCATGCCAATTTACCACTGCCAGTTTACGGACCGTATACCAATTTACGGTCCGTATTTGCACTTTACGACCATTGGGCAGATTTCAAATCTGCAATTTTTCATATTTCTTAGACTTCTCCTTCTAATTGTCCACATCCATTTGCATGCATTACTAGTTCATTTACTTGCGTTCCAACGGGAAATTTCCGAGGTGTAACACGATGATACTCATAAACTCCTATGTATATGGATTTAAGTATGTATGACTATTATGTAACACCGAGCTTATATGGCTGGGTATGATACCTATCGCGCGCACACCACTGCAGTTGGGTACGGATAACACTGAGCCTTAGTAAGGCCAGGTATGTATGACACCGAGCCTTGTCATGGCTGGGTATGTGAAACCACCGAACCTTCATGGTCGGGTACGCTATGGATACGAATATGTATATGAATATGGATACGAATATGTATATGAATATGGATACAGATATGGATATTTGTATATGTATATATGTATGTACACGAGGACGCACTAGAAATGGAAGGTCCCTATGAAAGACAAGTAAGTAATTATGATGATGGCTCTACTACTCCCCGATTCCCCCATCCTATGCTACTTCTTGCGCTGTCTTTTATGCTCATATTATGATGTTGATTATGCTTTACATACTCAGTACATTATTCGTACTGACATCCTTTTGTTTGTGGACGCTGCGTCATGCCCGCAGGTGGACAGGGAGACAGGAATGATCCATAGACTTCTCACTCAGGGACTACATAGAGAAGCTCCATTTCATTCTGGAGCTACAACTTTTGGTATTATTCTTTTGTGTACATACCCATGGGTAAGACAGGGTCCTGTCCCGCCTATATGATGTGACATACTCTCCTTAGAGGCTCGTAGACAGTTGTATATGATTAGATGTCCTTAGCCTTGTCGGCTCATATTTTGTATGTCATTTTGATAGCCTCGTTGGCTTGTGTATATGGATATGGGCATTATTATTATAATGATATAAATGTGTTGTTGTCCAACGAGATTAGCACTATTGATGCTTATAAATTATAAGTAAGCCATGTGGCTCACCTAGATGTGAATATGAGAGTACGATAAGAGGTGTCCGGGTGGGTTAGTACCGGGTACCCGTCATGGCCCTCCGGTTGGGTCGTGACAAAAAATGCGGTATTCGCAAAAATCTGATAGTTTTAAAATAACTAACTAAATGAAAATCCTTCTTGTCTTTTCTTCTTTTTCTAATAAAATCTCATAAAATATTTATAAAAATACTATTTAATTTCTAAATAAATTTATGATGCATGAAAGTCTCTTCTATTAATTTAAGGGAAAAAATATTAACCTAGACAATTTAATAAAAATCATTTAAGGCTTTGGAAAATCTCAGCTCATTTATTTATTACCCGGGGACTCTGAGTGATTAAAATATATTAGGGGAGGTAAATAATTAGATGTCAACAGCAGGATATCGAGATTCTAACTTGGAATTGGGAAGCGATCAACATGGATTTCATTACGGGTTTACCCGATCTCAGCATAAGTTTCATTTTGTATGGGAAATTTTCGACAGGCTTACAAAGTCAGCACATATTCTGCCAGTCAGAAACACTTATTCAGTTAAGGATTAGACGAGGTTACACATTAATGATATCGTACGACTCCATGGTGTCCAAGTATCTATTATTTCAGACAGAGGCGCATCATTCACAGCTAACTTCTGGAGATCTTTCCAGAAGGGATTGGGGATACAAGTGAGCCTCAGTACAACTTTCCATCCCCAGATAGACGGATAGGACGAGCGCACTATTCAGATGCTCGGGGATATGCTACGAGCATGTGTTGTTGGATTTCAGAGGTAGCTGGGATGATCATTTTCCACTTATTGATTTTGCGTATAATAACATTTATCATTCCAGCATTCAGATCACCCTGTATGAGGGCTTATATGGGCTGAAGTGTATATCTCCTATCGGATGGTTCGAGGTTGCAGGATCCAGGTTATTGGGACCTGACATGGTCAAACAGGCGGTAGAGAAAGTTAAGCTTGTCGAGGAGAGAATTTTAGGAGCTCAAAGTTGCCAAAAGTCATACGCAGATAATCAATGGTGAGATTTGGAGTTTCAGGTAGATGACTGGGTGTTCTTTAAGGTATGATCGATAGATACATCGGGCTATACGCCACAGAGGTCAATCATCCTCTACACTGACACAGCAATGCTCGAAAGTGATATGTTAGGATTCATAATGCCTAATCATCCTCTAGACTAGTACAGTTTGCCCATACAGGCCCAAACAGAAATAGATACAAGTCATGGCATATTAACTAAATCATCAATCACGGCTTATAGCCGAATTCACTTCTCAATTCATCTTCTCATAATAGAGGTATTTCAAGTCATAACCTAGTTAGAAATCTTGTTCAAATCACTTATTCAATTTCAAGTTCAAGAACACCCATTCAAAGGAAAAACATGTTTAAGCTTCAATCTTTAGAGTATAAGTGCAATCATCCCATAATGGGGTAAAACATGTTTCAACCATATAATATAATTCGTATAAGGTTCGATGCGGGCTTGACCCTACACATGCATGACCTTGTTCAAATATCACCTTTAATTCAAAAATAAGCTCAACAAGGATCAATCACCAAACTAGGGTTTCGACGGGTACAAACACTCAAAAGAGGATTCTCAAAACTAATCATGCTTTCAAAAGCATTCTTAAAATTAGACATATTTCAACGAGGTTTTCAAAGCACATATACATTTATCAAAACATTTGAAAATGTAGACATACTTCAAAAGAGGATTTTCAAAATCTAGACATAACTCAATTCCCGTTCAAACGTATTCCTCCAAGTTCAACAATCGTTCTGCAATGATTATTAATGATAAAGTTCAGAACTTCAACAAACTCTAAGAGTTCCTACCCTTATCGAAAAACTAGGACTTTTCATGCCTAAAAACGTATTCTTGAATCCCCTATTAATCCCCATGGATTTTCATGTTTCTAATACACTACACTAATAAAAATTCTCCCAATAACATCAGGAAAGATCAAATAACATACCTTCAAGAGGATTCCCAAAGTCCCCTTCAATTTCTCTTTCTTCGATTTTCAAGAATCTATGGTTTTGAAGGATGAACTAGTGTTAATTTGATGTTAGATTGATGTAATAACCAATGGGTTTTGAGCAATAACTTACCTTAGAGTTTGAGAAAGGTCCTTAGGTTCTTTTCATCAAAAAAGTTGGCCAAAATGAAGTGGGGAGAAGTTATAACGAAGTTAGGCTTTTAAAGAGTCGTTCTAGGTGCGTGGCCGCGCAGCTGGAGGCCCAACCGCACAGCCGATCGGGCAGAAAAAGCAGTAAGACCACCTAAGGTTTGCGATCACACACTTGAAGCCTGATCATGCAGCCGGTCGCGCAGACTGCGTAGTGTCTAGTAAAATGGGCATAACTCCTAGCACATAGCTCCGATTGATCTACACCATATATGGTTCGAAAGGTATTTCAATGATCTACAACTTTCTTGTTTTACGTTTCTCAACTTCCCAACCTATTTTCACGTAAAATAGATAGGAGTCAGGACTACCCAGACTTAGACGATTTTATCAAATCTTACACTTGATTTCAAACGACTATTTTTCAACAAAATTCATCTTGATAGGACCTCTTACAACTAATATGTTACATTAATACTCATTTAACACATTCACACCTAACCCGCATTTATGAAGTGTTACATGTATGCTGTTGTTGGTGTTTAGTTCTTTATGTTAAGTTGTGGGGAGTGATAAAAGTAGGGGAAATGCTGCCCGATTCTTTATAGAAACGAGTTATCATTCGATATACATCGCATGTTAGTATTCTTTAAGTTGATAGGTATTGTCATTGTTATAGGTCAAGTGCTATTTGAGTTGAGTTCAGTGTTGTGTTCGTATAGATGACAAAAGGTACAAAAAGCTATACATTCTTTCATTGGCATAAATCCATAATAAGAGAGAGTTAGACAAATCGTATAAGAGAAGCGTATATCGTAGAGTTCTTATCGCTATAGATGCTACACTTTTGGTATATTCCATCATGCCTTGATGAGAGAGTTCCTATACACTCTATGTTTACTCCATGTTGATAGTGAGATAGCGGATCATATATATAATATTGTACGTTTCTACTAATATACATGATATACAGAGATTACATATATATATATATATATATATATAGAGAGAGAGAGAGAGAGATTGATGGCTAGCCTATATGGCTAGAGAAAGTGTTACACCTTGGAAATTTCCCCCGCTAGCGTACAGTGATTAGGCTAATGAAGGGTATGACGTATATGGTGTTTTGATGAGGGACAACGTCCTTTAGACTGGTAGTGAGGTGCTAAACAATTGTTAAGAAGGTTCCATAATGGTCGGAGATGAAGTGAAGTGGTTGAAAAGAGATTCAGTGAACTGGTGGATTATACGGTCGATTATACGGACCGTATAATGCTTTTATGGCCGTATAATGAACCGTAAAAGAGTCACAGAATGAGGAAGAATGAGGTTCCCGGAGGGATGATTTTACGGTCAATTATACGGACTGTATAAAATTATACGGCCCGTATAATGCACCGTCAAATTGACACGGAAAAGGGTAATCACTGGAGCAGTTTTATGGTCGATTATATGGACCCTATAACGATGTCGGGACAGATTTCAACTTTATAAAATAATGATCCAAGTCCATTTTATTTATTTCCCCTTCTCTCTCCACGACCCAATCTCTCTCTAGAACATTCAAAAACTTTTCCAATACAAGAATACAAGTGAAAATCAAGATCAATAACACCCAAATCCATGAAATCAAGAGTGTGAAACTGTTATATCCCGTGTTTCGCGTGTTCAAAAAAAATTTGGAATAATTGTGACTTGTAAAGAATAAGGCCACATTTTGATTTCATTTGACATATATGTTGTTATTTATGAAAAGTGTTGACGCGGAGACATCGGGGAAGGCCAAGGGCAAAAATTGCAATTTCGGAAATTTATTTCGGGAATTACAAAACGAGAATTCTAATAAAATGGGCTCAAAATGAAAGAGAAAATTTAGGCCCAATCCACATAGGGTGGCCGGCCATGGTCCATAATGTGGCAAGCCCATGAATTAAATTGATCATGTGATGATCATGTGACTAATTAATTAAGGAAGCATATTATATATTCAAGTTCATCCTTAGAATGTTCAAGAAAAAAAATCAAAGAAAGAAAGAAAGAGCAAGAAGGGAGGGTTCGGCTCCCTTCAAGAAAGGAAAAAAAAAATTCCAAGTCTTAGACTTTGATCCAAAAATCTTGTTCTTCTTGAATTCTTAGTAAGTTCAAGATGCTCTTCAACTTGGTATAATTTTTAAGGCAAGAAAGTGCTTGTGTTGGCAAGTGAAAGTTTGAAGAAAAAGGTAAGATTTCTACTTTTTTCTGTTATGGAATAAATATATATGTTGTAAGGATTCGAATTTGATGAGAATTGTGGAGTTGTGATATGTGTGTGAAGCCGTGTGTGTGTGGGGGGGATGGTGTATGGCCGTGTGCCATGGTGTTGGTGGAAAGCGGTGAGTTAAATTTTATTTAGTCCGTTAGTTGCGTCGTTGTGACCATTGTGACGCAAATGAAGGTTTAACGACTTCAATTAGCCTTGAATTTGCTTGTATGTAATTATGAGAAATTATGTAAATTTTGCATGACTTTTATATAAGTATGGAAGTAAGATTCAAATGTGAATTTGGTTGTTGTTAATGAGTTAGAAAGGAAAACAATGTGAGTTGGAAGTTTCGTTACATTTGTAGAAACATCATATGGAATATGAAATTAGCGGGAATACTTGAATTCATGAATATTGTTTGGAATGCTATTGAATGTATTTGGATGATCTTGAACTAGCTAATGAATATGGAAAATGTTGATGTTAGTTGGATAATGGGAAGTGGGATAGAAAAGTAGACTATTGTTGATATAATGCATTTTTGTGATGATTTTTGGCATTGTTGATGTTGTTGGGTTGTTGTTGCTGCTATTTGAGCCGAGATGATTCTCGGGGGTGCTATATTTATAGGGGAGGTGCTGCCGAAATTTCGGTAGACAACTATGACTTTAAGTTGAATCCTTAGAATCCATAACTTACAATTGGTAACTTTGACCATTTGTAGATTCCGGGCGAAACGGGATTTGAGTTTAAGCGAGCGAAAGACGCACGTAAGGTATGTAAAGCTAACCCATTCCTTCTTTTGGCATGTCCTAAGTATACTAGGTCGATACTTGAGCCTCGAGGACAATTCCGTTCATGGAAATTCGAATTTGAATTTGAGTACTATTCATTCAATGTAATTGAATTAGAAAACCTCACATTTTGTTGGAAAATGATCAAACGTCCGAAACTTTGGTAAATGTAATAGAATCGCTTCGAAACTTCCATTGATGATTCCATAGATCCTAATACTTGTGATTCAGGTCCGCCACCTCGACATGACCCGAGGTGGGCCCACTAATCCCGAGACTCCTTTGTTTGTTCTAATAGGCGTATTTTTGTATAGTGTCGGGATAAAGTATTATGATATGAGTCTTCTGAAATAACTATTCGACATAAGCATTCTGAAATAAGATTTCTGATGTAAGTGTTCTATTATAAGTATTCTTCTATGAGTATTCTGATACAAGTACTCTGATGTGAGTATCCAATATGAATGTTCTCTGTCAGCTTTAGCGTCTCCAACTTTCGTATACGACATCGGATTGTTTAGAAGTGTCCGAAGAGGTTCCGGTACCAAAAACGTTCATGATCTTTCTGTATGTACATATGGTTCCAAAATCTCCGTTTGATCTGATTCGTAAGGACATCTGAAGGTGCCTGGTATGACTATGACTCTGATTCTCCGAAAAAGGCTTCTGAAATGCTTATAAAGCGTTCTGTACTTCGAACGCTCGTAACTTTCTCATACTACGTTGGATTGACCTGAAATCTGTTCCAAGCCTCCAGGTATCGGTAAGGACGCTTGTCTGTCGAGTCTTGGTTTCTATGTGCATCTGGTTTCTCACTACTATGCTCGTACGAGCCTTAGCATGTCTATTCACTGAGCCGGGCCAGGATATGTTATCGTGCGCTGTTCCCCTATGTTGTCTACTGTGTTCTGAAATAAAACCGTGAGGGGTGGTCTGGGCTGAGCTCGATACCCAAAGCGGACAGTATCTGCGCTGCATAATTTGATACCAGGCAGACGCGTTGGGAGTGTACTGGGCAGAGCTCGAGCTCCCGAGACTGATCCGTGACCCGTGTACTGGGCAGAGCTCGAGCGGGAAAAATGGGCAGTTCCTGCATGGGATGACCACTGTACTGGGCCGAGCTCGAGGTGGCATACCCCTTGTAGGCGCGTGTTCTGATATGATATGATACGATCTGATATGATATACTCCGGCTGTACGCCGCCTGATACGATACGTTTATGTATGGTGTGACCACTGTACTGGGCTGAGCTCGAGGTGTCACACTCCTTGTAGACATCATATGATTCGCCGGTTACAACGTCTGATCCGATACGCTACGGCGTCCTGTTATGGCATATGATTTTAATGTGCACTATGTGTGATCCTGTATTCCAACCGGTATACTATATCATCTGAGTATTCTGTATGTTATACACTCCGTCTGACACATGAACTAGGTAGGCACAAGTTGCGTCTGGAAACTCTGTTCGTTTGGCAACCCTTCTGACAGGTTATATCGGTTTATATGATATGTGATGATTTGTATGACCTGGGTCTGGGAAGTGAGTGATTTTGATATTCTGGACCATGTACTTATTCCTTTACCGCATGTTTCGACTATAGTTCTGATTTCTATATTCCGTGCTTTACATACTCAGTACATATTCCGTACTGACCCCCTTTCTTCGGGGGTTGCGTTTCATGCCTGCAGGTACAGACGCTCATTGTGGTGATCCGCCAGCCTAGGGTACACAGTCTTTTGTTTGGAGTGCTCCTTTGATCCGGAGCCCATACCTTTGGTACAAAACTCTTTGTTGAATATGGTTTCGTGCTTATGGTTATTTTTGGGTACGACGGGGCCCTGTCCCGTCATATGATTCTGTTGTCTGTATTAGAGGCCTGTAGACATGTATGTCGGTCATGGGTCGTGTTTGGTCCGTGATGTCTGCTTGGTTTGTGCTCGGTTTACCCCTACGCTACATTAATATGATCGATCTATGTTTTATGATATAAATAATGGTTTAAATGATATGTTTATAATCTGGGACGCACGAGATTCATAATATGTAGGCACAAGTGAAATTTGGTCAGCATGTATGTACGAGTGTCCATGTCGGGCACTAGTCGCGGCCTACGGGGTTGGGTCGTGACAAAAGTGGTATCAGAGCGGTTTGTCCTCGGAATGTCTACAGGCCGTGTCTCGTAGAGTCCTGTTTATCGATGTGTTGTGCACCACATCTATAAACGGGAGGCTGCAGGACATTTAGGATGTTACCCTTTCTTTGAATCTTAGATCGTGCGATAGAGCTGTGCTATTAGGGTGGCTCTTTTCTAACAGATTGCTATGTTTACAGTGATGCCTCCGAAGAAGGCGACGGCTGCCCAGAAGGGCAAAGTAGGAGAGGCCAGTCAGATACAGAGAGTCACCCGGGCTCATACTCAGATTATGCCCGATATTGCACCCCAGTCAGAAGATTCCGCTACGCCATCATCAGCAGACGATCCTGGAGCGGCTCCGTCATTAGCTCCAGAGGCTCCAGCGCCCGAGCCTCCAGCTCCTCAGCCAGGGGCAGAGGACAGGGCGATGAGGGAGGCAGTACAGTTATTGACGAGGATAGTAGCAAGGCAGGCTCGTGGACGCGGGCTAGGGGGTGATGATGTGGATAGGCGTGACAGTTTGAGGGTCCGCGAATTCTTGACTTGTGGTCCCCCAGAGTTCTACGGGTCTAAGCCCGAAGAGGACCCCCATGATTTCATTCGACAGATGCGGCGTGTGCTGGGACTAGTTAGGGCTTCCGAGACCGAGTCTGTCGAGCTGGCTTCACACAGAATGCGAGATGTAGCGGTAAATTGGTACGAGTCTTGGGAGCTGTCCAGAGGTGAGAAATCTCCCCCAGCTACGTGGGATGAGTTTGTGGCTGCTTTTCTCCGTCACTTTTTGCCCCCGGAGCTACTGCGGGCGCGGGTTGATAGGTTTTTGCAGTTGCGGCAGAGGGGTCGGAGCGTTCGTGAGTATAATCTGGAGTTTGATTCTCTGGCTAGGTATGCACCCACTATAGTAGCTGATATGGCTGACCGGATACACCGGTACGTGATAAGGTTAGACCCCTACTTGGTTGACAGCTGCATGGCGATGGCATCGCAGACTGACATGGACATCGCCCGATTACAGGCTTATGCTCTAGGGATGGAGGATCGGCACAGAGAGGATCAGTTAGGTAGAGGTTGTGACAGGAGACAGCCCAAGAGGGCTAGAGTGGCTGGGTATTCTAGGAAACTCTTAGGCAGACAGCCTCAGCAGCAGCACAGCAGACAGTTTTCCTAGCCAGCATGGGATACCCCTCCACAGAGTTCGGGCAGGAGGTCTGGTGCCACATGGTACTCCGGGGCAGGACAGAGCTCCAGAGTCTTGAGCTCGCAGGTGGACGGAGGTTCCGGTCGGTCGAGGCCACCCAGACCTCGGTGTCCTTATTGTGGGAGACGCCACTCTGGAGAATGTCATTATGCTACAGATGCTTGTTTTTCCTGTGGCTGTCAAGGCCACATTATGAGAAAGTGTCCGTATAGGACCAGTTCGGGTGGTGCAGCCCAGCCCAGCGGGTCAGTTGCTGATTTACCTTTTCCTTCTGTAGCGGTACGCCCTACGGGGCAGAGTGTGCCGACACCATCGGGCCGCGGTAGAGGTCGTGGCGTAGCTTCCGGTTCTAGCGGTCCTTTGAACCGCTTATATGCTTTGGCTAGCCGGCAGGACCCAGAGGCGGCACCAGATGTGTTTACAGGTATATTGTCCACTTTTTCTGAATATATATATATATATACACACACACGCATTGGTAGGTCCAGATTTTGTTTCATCATGTATTCCTCCCCGATTGCTAGTAGAACTGAGATAAGGTCCAAATTGATAAAATCGTCTGAGGTAATGATATATGTGGGTAAAAGTGAGAGTCGAAAAGTTAAAAGGGCTAACGCAGTAGTTACATAATCGAAAAAAATAAAGGGGTCCTCTCTATATCAGAGCGGGACCCGTTACGAGAACTTTCCAAAATTGCCGAGACCCCGACTTGTCCTAAATTATGTGACCAAGGCCGTGCGGGGCGGTCGATGCAACTATACCGGCATCAACGCGTCTAAATGTACTAAAGTCTCAAGGTTAAGCGTGCTGGGGCCAGAGCAATTCTGGGATGGGTGACCCCCTGGGAAGTGTACAAAATTTTCATAAACGTAGATATAAGAGACCAATGGAAAGTCTGGGGTAACCTAAATAAATTAGAATGTACCGAAAGGTTAGAAACCCTAAATAGGTCGGGTAGGGTAAGGCGAGCTCGGCCGTCGAGGAAAAGGAAAGTGCGACCCAGTTCTGGAATTAGAATAAATTTAAATGGCGGTTGAAGATGTATCGTAAGGGAATTGGTAATAAATGTATATGTGTGCAGGACACCTCCCAGTTACGACTGTTTTGACTGACAGGTGGACCCCAGCAGTCAGTGTTACGATATATGAAAACTTTGACGGAACGGAACCTAAAGGACAAAGCGAAAGACACGATGTAACTATTATAAGTAGACTAATGTCGGTTTCACCACTAGTTAAAGCCGGAAAGTCTTAGCGTAATGCTATTCGAGGATAGAACAAGGCGAGTGTGTAAAAGGGGATAGTAATTGTGACGTTTGGCAGAATTTTGAAGGAAATAAAGAGAACTCCCCCGAAACGCTTGAAAACCCCTATAAGGCTAATTTAACATTCGAGGACGAATGTTCTAAAGGGGGGGAGGATGTTATATCCCGTGTTTCGCGTGTTCAAAATTTTTTTGGAATAATTGTGACTTGTAAAGAATAAGGCCACATTTTGATTTCATTTGACATATATGTTGTTGTTTATAAAAAGTGTTGACGCGGAGACATCGGGGAAGGCCAAGGGCAAAAATTGGAATTTCGGAAATTTATTTCGGGAATTACAAAACGAGAATTCTAATAAAATGGGCTCAAAATGAAAGAGAAAATTTAGGCTCAATCCACATAGGGTGGCCGGCCATGGTCCATAATGTGGCAAGCCCATGAATTAAATTGATCATGCGATGATCATGTGACTAATTAATTAAGGAAGCATATTATATATTCAAGTTCATCCTTAGAATGTTCAAGAAAAAAAATCAAAGAAAGAGCAAGAAGGGAGGGTTCGGCTCCCTTCAAGAAAGGAAAAAAAAAAGGTGCTCTTCAACTTGGTATAATTTTTAAGGCAAGAAAGTGCTTGTGTTGGCAAGTGAAAGTTTGAAGAAAAAGGTAAGATTTCTACTCTTTTGTGTTATGGAATAAATATATATGTTGTAAGGATTGGAATTTGATGAGAATTGTGGAGTTGTGATATGTGTGTGAAGCCGTGTGTGTGTGTGGGGGGGATGGTGTATGGCCGTGTGCCATGGTGTTGGTGGAAAGCGGTGAGTTAAATTTTATTTAGTCCGTTAGTTGCGTCGTTGTGACCATTGTGACGCAAATGAAGGTTTAACGACTTGAATTAGCCTTGAATTTGCTTGTATGTAATTATAAGAAATTATGTAAATTTTGCATGACTTTTATATAAGTATGGAAGTAAGATTTAAATGTGAATTTGGTTGTTGTTAATGAGTTAGAAAGGAAAACAATGTGAGTTGGAAGTTTCGTTACATTTGTAGAAACATCGGATGGAATATGAAATTAACGGGAATACTTGAATTCATGAATATTGTTTGGAATGCTATTGAATGTATTTGGATGATATTGAACTAGCTAATGAATATGGAAAATGTTGATGTTAGTTGGATAATGGGAAGTGGGATAGAAAAGTAGACTATTGTTGATATAATGCATTTTTGTGATGATTGTTGGCATTGTTGATGTTGTTGGGTTGTTGTTGCTGCTATTTGAGCCGAGATGATTCTCGGGGGTGCTATATTTATAGGGGAGGTGCTGCCGAAATTTCGGTAGACAACTATGACATTAAGTTGAATCCTTAGAATCCATAACTTACAATTGGTAACTTTGACCATTTGTAGATTCCGGGCGAAACGGGATTTGAGTTTAAGCGAGCGAAAGACGCACGTAAGGTATGTAAAGCTAACCCATTCCTTCTTTTGGCATGTCCTAAGTATACTAGGTCGATACTTGAGCCTCGGGGATAATTCCGTTCATGGAAATTCGAATTTGAATTTGAGTACTATTCATTCAATGTAATTGAATTAGAAAACCTCACATTTTGTTGGAAAATGATCAAACGTCCGAAACTTTGGTAAATGTAATAGAATCGCTTCGAAACTTCCATTGATGATTCCATAGATCCTAATACTTGTGATTCAGGTCCGCCACCTCGACATGACCCGAGGTGGGCCCACTAATCCCGAGACTCCTTTGTTTGTGCTAATAGGCGTATTTTTGTATAGTGTTGGAAAAATACTATTGTTTATGACTTTGGCTATCATAGAATAATGTCTTGACTGTCCCTGACGTTCTAAATTACATTTCGAACTATAAATGTAACTTTGGAAGTACTTTCGTGAAATAAATCTTTTATTGACCAATTGTTCGAACTAGTTTGACTAATGAGCTGATATATGATTATATCAAGTTTTATAACTATTTTGATTTATAAATTGTATTAGTCGCTCATGACTCTGCTCGTGCCCCTTTATTACGATATCGTTCACCGGTTCCCGGGCCGGTTATTGATCACGCGCACTATGACAATTCGACCGTATGCCCTTTTGTTGACATGAGTATCCGGGCATAGGTGTTCCGATACAAGTACTCCGCTAGAAGTATTTTGATATAAGTATTCCGATATAAATATTTTGATATAAGTAATCTGATGTAAGTATTTTGATATAAGTATCCGGATAAAGTATTATGATATGAGTCTTCTGAAATAACTATTCGACATAAGCATTCTGAAATAAGATTTCTGATGTAACTGTTCTATTATAAGTATTCTTCTATGAGTATTCTGATACAAGTACTCTGATGTGAGTATCCAATATGAATGTTCTCTGTAAGCTTTTGCGTCTCCAACTTTCGTATACGACATCGGATTGTTTAGAAGTGTCCGAAGAGGTTCCGGTACCAAAAACGTTCATGATCTTTCTGTATGTACATATGGTTCCAAAATCTCCGTTTGATCTGATTCGTAAGGACATCTGAAGGTGCCTGGTATGACTAAGACTCTGATTCTCCGAAAAAGGCTTCTGAAATGCTTATAAAGCGTTCTTGTTCTTCTTGAATTCTTAGTAAGTTCAAGATGCTCTTCAACTTGGTATAATTTTTAAGGGAAGAAAGTGCTTGTGTTGGCAAATGAAAGTTTGAAGAAAAAGGTAAGATTTCTACTCTTTTGTGTTATGGAATAAATATATATGTTGTAAGGATTGGAATATGATGAGAATTGTGGAGTTGTGATATGTGTGTGAAGCCGTGTGTGTGTGTGTGTGTGGGATGGTGTATGGCCGTGTGCCATGGTGTTGGTGGAAAGCGGTGAGTTAAATTTTATTTAGTCCGTTAGTTGCGTCGTTGTGACCATTGTGACGCATATGAAGGTTTAACGACTTGAATTAGCCTTGAATTTGCTTGTATGTAATTATGAGAAATTATGTAAATTTTGCATGACTTTTATATAAGTATGGAAGTAAGATTCAAATGTGAATTTGGTTGTTGTTAATGAGTTAGAAAGGAAAACAATGTGAGTTGGAAGTTTCGTTACATTTGTAGAAACATCAGATGGAATATGAAATTAGCGGGAATACTTGAATTCATGAATATTGTTTGGAATGCTATTGAATGTATTTGGATGATCTTGAACTAGCTAATGAATATGGAAAATGTTGATGTTAGTTGGATAATGGGAAGTGGGATAGAAAAGTAGACTATTGTTGATATAATGCATTTTTGTGATGATTGTTGGCATTGTTGATGTTGTTGGGTTGTTGTTGCTGCTATTTGAGCCGAGATGATTCTTGGGGGTGCTATATTTATAGGGGAGGTGCTGCCGAAATTTCGGTAGACAACTATGACTTTAAGTTGAATCCTTAGAATCCATAACTTACAATTGGTAACTTTGACCATTTGTAGATTCCGGGCGAAACGGGATTTGAGTTTAAGCGAGCGAAAGACGCACGTAAGGTATGTAAAGCTAACCCATTCCTTCTTTTGGCATGTCCTAAGTATACTAGGTCGATACTTGAGCCTCGGGGACAATTCCGTTCATGGAAATTCGAATTTGAATTTGAGTACTATTCATTCAATGTAATTGAATTAGAAAACCTCAGATTTTGTTGGAAAATGATCAAACGTCCGAAACATTGGTAAATGTAATAGAATCGCTTCGAAACTTCCATTGATGATTCCATAGATCCTAATACTTGTGATTCAGGTCCGCCACCTCGACATGACCCGAGGTGGGCCCACTAATCCCGAGACTCCTTTGTTTGTTCTAATAGGCGTATTTTTGTATAGTGTCGGAAAAAGACTATTGTTTATGACTTTGGCTATCATAGAATAATGTCTTGACTGTCCCTGACGTTCTAAATTACATTTCGAACTATAAATGTAACTTTGGAAGTACTTTCGTGAAATAAATCTTGTATTGACCAATTGTTCGAACTAGTTTGACTAATGAGCTGATATATGATTATATCAAGTTTTATAACTATTTCGATTTATAAATTGTATTAGTCGCTCATGACTCTGCTCGTGCCCCTTTATTACGATATCGTTCACCGGTTCCCGGGCCGGTTATTGATCACGCGCACTATGACAATTCGACCGTATGCCCTTTTGTTGACATGAGTATCCGGGCATAGGTGTTCCGATACAAGTACTCCGCTAGAAGTATTTTGATATAAGTATTCCGATATAAATATTTTGATATAAGTAATCTGATGTAAGTATTTTGATATAAGTATCCGGATAAAGTATTATGATATGAGTCTTCTGAAATAACTATTCGACATTAGCATTCTGAAATAAGATATCTGATGTAAGTGTTCTATTATAAGTATTCTTCTATGAGTATTCTGATACAAGTACTCTGATGTGAGTATCCAATATGAATGTTCTCTGTAAGCTTTAGCGTCTCCAACTTTCGTATACGACATCAGATTGTTTAGAAGTGTCCGAAGAGGTTCCGGTACCAAAAATGTTCATGATCTTTCTGTATGTACATATGGTTCCAAAATCTCCGTTTGATCTGATTCGTAAGGACATCTGAAGGTGCCTGGTATGACTATGACTCTGATTCTCCGAAAAAGGCTTCTGAAATGCTTATAAAGCGTTCTGTACTTCAGACGCTCGTAACTTTCTCATACTACGTTGGATTGACCTGAAATCTGTTCCAAGCCTCCAAGTATCGGTAAGGACGCTTGTCTGTCGAGTCTTGGTTTCTATGTGCATCTGGTTTCTCACTACTCTGCTCGTGCGAGCCTTAGCATATCTATTCACTGAGCCGGGCCAAGATATGTTATCGTGCGCTGTTCCCCTATGTTGTCTACTGTGTTCTGAAATAAAACCGTGAGGGGTGGTCTGGGCTGAGCTCGATCCCCAAAGCGGACAGTATCTGCGCTGCATAATTTGATTCCAGGCAGACGCGTTGGGAGTATACTGGGCCGAGCTCGAGGTGGCATACCCCTTGTAGGCGCGTGTTCGGATATGATATGATACGATCTGATATGATATACTCTGGTTGTACGCCGCCTGATACGATACGTTTATGTATGGTGTGACCACTGTACTGGGCTGAGCTCGAGGTGTCACACTCCTTGTAGACATCATATGATTCGCCGGTTACAATGTCTGATCCGATACGCTACGGCGTCCTGTTATGGCATATGACTTTAATGTGCACTATGTGTGATCTGCGTCTGGAAAGTAAGTTCTGATACTCTGTACGTCCTGTATTCCAACCGGTATACTATATCATCTGAGTATTCTGTATGTTATACACTCCGTCTGACACATGAACTAGGTAGGCACAAGTTGCGTCTGGAAACTCTGTTCGTTTGGCAACCCTTCTGACAGGTTATATCGGTTTATATGATATGTGATGATTTGTATGACCTGGGTCTGGGAAGTGAGTGATTTTGATATTCTGGACCATGTACTTATTCTTTTACCGCATGTTTCGACTATAGTTCTGATTTCTATATTTCGTGCTTTACATACTCAGTACATATTCCGTACTGACCCCCTTTCTTCGGGGGCTGGGTTTCATGCCCGCAGGTACAGACGCTCATTGTGGTGATCCGCCAGCCTAGGGTACACAATCTGTTGTTTGGAGTGCTCCTTTGATCCGGAGCCCGTACTTTTGGTACAGAACTCTTTGTTGTATATGGTTTCGTGCTTATGGTTATTTTTGGGTACGACGGGGCCCTGTCCCGTCATATGATTCTGTTGTCTGTATTAGAGGCCTGTAGACATGTATGTGGGTCATGGGTCGTGTTTGGTCTGTGATGTCTGCTTGGTTTGTGCTCGGTTTACCCCTACGCTACATTAATATGATCAATCTATGTTTTATGATATAAATAATGGTTTAAATGATATGTTTATAATCTGGGACGCACGAGATTCATAATATGTAGGTACAAGTGATATTTGGTCAGCATGTATGTACGAGTTTCCATGTTGGGTACTAGTCGCGGCCTACGGGGTTGGGTCGTGACAGAAACTCACCAAAGTTCATCTATACCAAGAAATTGCAAAGGAAGTGAAGTAGGGTTTTTAGTATAAGAGAGTATTGCTACTCAAGACTTGTTCAACCACCATCTAAGGTAAGTTTCATGACCATCTCATGTTGTTTAAGGTATTGGGAGGTAAAAATCCTTGAATTATAGAAAGGCATAGCAAATGGGTCATAAAAGGGTAAATAGTGCAAGTGGTTGAATGGTAATTGGGTTGAATCATCAATGTTGATGTGTTGTGATTATGAATACGTTATAAATGTTGTTTATATCATGAAACAAGTATTAAATGCGCGAAACACAATAATGAGTTATAAGGATAAATGTGAGAAAATTGGAGAAAAATGGTGGAATGTGGTAAATATATATATTTATGATGGTTGTTGGATGCAACATTGTGGATGATGTTGTGAACGTTGGGAGTTGATATAGATTATGGGAAAAGTAGTATAGATAAAGGAAGTGCTGCCCAATTTTCTCTAGAAATAGTGACGCATTCCCTTAGTCGATTAACTAACGTCTATATGAATTCTCTCTTGAAGGTAACGACGTGACGTTAAAGGAGAGCAAGTGAACGATATCTTAGCTAAACGACAAAGGTTTGTGAGGTTAATCCGTTCTTTCAAATGGCATGAATCTTATGACACGATTTTCCTTTCTTCCTATGACTCTTCTATATCCCGGAAAGCCAAGAGCCTACGATCATGACTAGTTATATATATATATATGAGACAAGAACTATGCTATGAGCCCAATAACGATATAATGTTTCCATAAAGTAGATGATGTCATTCGTTGTGTACACTCAACTTATATACTAATCTCTTCAAGGTGAGGCAGGATGTTCACAAATATTCATAATGGAATCGAGGGTTCTCGACCTTACGTCACCTCGATAAAGGATAGTTGTTCTAGAGTCTTTATGCGTGTACTATGATAAGCATATTATGTTGACATTACACCGTGCCTATAAGGCCGGGCAGCACCGTTAAGGCGGGCGGCTTTCAGATGATTACACCGTGTCTATATGGCACGGGCAGCACCACTAGTGGGCGGCATGAGATGGTAGCCCGGACGCGGGAGGCCTAGACGCGGGCTATTCTTATTGATTATCACACCGTTCCAATATGGACGGGCAGTTTACATATTATGCATATATGATATGATGATGAGTATGAGTAAGATAGCATGCATTACTTCTCTTATGATTGTCACTCAGATCCAGATGTTTCATATTGATGTCCTCATTATATTATTATTGTCTTTCTTCATTGTTCATGCCTCTCATACTCAGTACAATATTCGTACTGACGTCCGTTTTCTTTGGACGCTGTGTTCATGCCAACAGGTAGGCAGGGAGGTGAGCTTGATCCAGATTCTTAGTAGCTATTAGCTGATTGAGAGCACTCCATCGTTCGGAGGTGCTTGTGATTCTCCTTTTGGTATATATGTATATTTTGGGCACGGCGGAGTCTTGTTCCGTCTATATGTTTAGTATGTCAGTAGAGGCTCGTAGATACGCAGTGTGGGTTAGATGGTCTCACAAGATGTTATCGTATGTATATATGTTTTTTTGATGGCCGAGAGGCAAATGTATATAAAGCATTTATGTTGCTATATAAAATATGTTTTCCTATAATTTCATGTACAAGTTGATAAAATGGGCATGAAATGAGTAAGATGAGCAGTAGACCAAGCGGTGGTCGGTGGCTAGCTTCGGGTACCAGTCGCGGCCCCTAGCTGGGTCTTGACAGAAGTGGTATCAGAGCGGTTCAGTCCTAGGAAGTGTCTACGAGCCGTGTCTAGTAGAGTCTTGTTTATGGTGTGTTGCGCGCCACGCTAATAAATAAGAGGCTACAGGGCATTTAGGAAAAATGACCATCTTTCATCTTAGGAGATCGTGTGATAGAGCTGTATTATAGGATTATTCCCTCCCTAATGGTGCGTTATAATTTCAGCAAAGCTGATGAAAGGAAAGGCTACGTTAGCCCAGAAGGGGAAGATGGTGACTGAAGAAGGGCTTGATCGAGGGCCGTCTGTAGATGTAGAGGAGGGCGAACCTAGAGTAAGGCCCCACCTCGGTTTTCCCATACCTTGCCCTCCTTTGAAGATCAGAGGGGAGCTTCAACTTTAGCTCCATCACCCCCCGTTCCTCTTCCGGACGCCTCAGGCCAAGAGATGAGACAGACTATTCTTCTACTGACTCAACTGGTAGCCGCTCAAGCTCTGTGGCAGGATGTGGGCCATGATAACAGGGGTTGGAGAAAGAGGGTTAGTTCTTTAGGGTTTGATCATGAGTATAGGGGTGCTCCGAGGCAACAATTCTCTAGTCACTAGGTTCGTGCAACAAGTGGTGCTCCTCCGCAGTTTCCTAGACCCAGATTTGATGTATCTACTTATTCTAAGTCACCCCAGAGTCTCAAAGTTTCCGGTTCTCAAATTCGGAGTGGTTCTAGTCAGACGAGATCCTCGGTACCACGATGTACTCAGTGTCGCAAGTTACATTGGGGACCGTGCCGCTTGGGCTCGGATGTTTGTTATACCTGTGCTCGACCAGGCCATATCATGCGCGACTGCCCAGGGAGGCGTGGTAGAGATAAGGTTTGACCTATGGGGTTAGTAGCTGGCTTTTCATCATCGGTACTGTTATATCCCGTATTTTGTGCATTGAGACATTTTAAGCCAACCGCGATAAGTTAAGGACAAGGCTATTTTTCCAGTTTTGCCTTATTGCACAAGTTGCTTATAAGTATTATTGGTATGGAATATTAAGGGCAAAGTTGGAATTAGGAATTAATTATTTCATGAAATGAAAAAAAAAGGGAAAAGAAGCCACCATGGTCGTGTGGCACAAGTGGGTCCCACCCATGGCTTGGCCAATTGCCTTGAGCCATGAGGTGGGGCATGTGTTCACTTGGTGTAGGCCATGTAATTATATATATATATATATATATATATATGTGGGATGACCAAGCAAGACTCATTATTCATCTTTCCAACTCTAGAAACTTGAAGAAACTTAGAGAAAAAAAAAAAGAGGGAACCATTCGGCCATGGCTAGGAAAAATTGGAGCCATACAAATTGATCAAAAAATAATTCTCTTCTAGTAATTCAACCAATTGGAAGGTCCTTACTAACGTGGAGTAGTTGTTGGAGCAATCAAACCATTCATTGGTGCAATTCACAACCCTAGCCAAGCAAGAAGATAAGTGGAAAAAGGTAAGGTTTAATCTCCTTCCTATGTGTTAAGGATGAATTGTGAGTGTTGTAGTATGTAGAAATGGATGAAATTCATGAAATATGTGTGTGTTGGTTGTGGCCGAATAGGGGCCATGTTGGTAAGATGTGATGAATTGATGTTGTTTAGTATTTTTGGTTGTTGTTGTTGTGAATCCCATGATAAAAATGAAGGTTTGATGGCTTGAAATGAAGTTGTAATCGTTGTGGGGTTGTTGTAGGAATTAATGTGATTCTAATATGGTTCTTGTAATCATGAGCATGAAGTTGTTAACGTGTAAATTGTTGGTGCAATTCATGAATTTGGAAGCGAGGAATGTGTTGTTGTTGGTCTTATTGAGTTTGGAAGATTGCAAGTTGGGTTGTTATGGTTAATTGGAATGTAAATGGAATGCCGTCGAGTTATGTAGAAAGGGTTGCTAACGTTAGAATGCATTTTGAATTAATTGTTGAAGTTGTAAATGTGGTTGTTGGTATTGTTGGTTATGATTTGTCCGAGTCGAATTCTCGGGGTTGGTTAAAAATATCGGGGAAATGCTGCCCAAATTTCTGTAGGTGGATTGCTAGCTTAGAACCGGATTCCTAAATACCTATAGCTAATGTTCGATATCTTTTGACATTGTGTAGATCTTGCGAAAGCCGAGGCTTAAGTTCGAATTAACTTAGGAAGCGGGCAAGGTATGTAAGGCTTACCCTTTCTTTCTTTTGGCATGTCCTAGAGCTGAGTAAGTTATGACATGTACCTTGGGGTAACTCTATTCCTAAATTTCCGAGCTTGTTATGATTCTTATTCACTTCTTGACATAAGCATGCCTAGTATGATCGAGTTTATTGTATGATGGAATAACGAGCAAAGCATAAAGAGTTTCTGTTCCTAAAAGGGTTCATAAGGATTAATGCCCTTAACTTTCATAGGCGGTCTCAGATTGTTTTGAAACGATCACAGAGGTTTCTATAATGAATAACGTCCATAACTTTCATATGCTAACTCGGATTGCTTTGAAACGCTCATAAAAGGTTTCTGTAATGAATAACGTCCATAACTATGAGATCGACAATGATGAGATCTCATACTAGTAACAGTAATTATGAGATCGACAATGATATGGTAGAGAGAAATACTAGGGTAAATTAGGAAGACCGGTAGTGCTGAAGCACAACGTAAAAGAGAAGAGGTAACTCCAATAGAGTGCGATACCGAGGTATTGATTGGAGGGATAAGCACGAGAAAGACGTGATAAGCTTACTAGCGAATAAAGTGACAGTACCCGGAGACAGCGGTACAAACACAAAGGGTTATGATGAGGGAGAACACGTTGATAAAATGACTTATATGGTAAATGTAATAGAAATGATTAGGAAGAGTAAATGATTGATCATAAACGGGAGAAAACAAGATAAATTGAGGGGGAAAGGAATGTAGAGGAATAAGGATAGGAATAGGAAGATAAGGAAAGGCGTTGCAAAGTACGCGCACCTGAGAAGTAGTCATGTTACGATTAAAGGAAAATGTATCTCCTATGAATATCCTATACCAAGTTAGAGCAAGCAAAGTATATGAAGTGATGAGCTGGAAGGAAGAAAGACGGATCTCTCCAAATGTGTATCGATTACAGGCAATTGAACAAAGTGATAATAAAGAATAAATACCCTCTTCCCAGAATCGATGATTTATTTGAGCAACTGCAGGGTGCCAAATGGTCTTCAAAATTGACTTGAAGTCGGGTTATCATCAAGTAAGAGTCGGAGAGGCAGATATTCCAAAAACTGCTTTCAGGACAAGGTATGGCCACTATGAGATTCGAGTAATGTCGTTTGGGTTGACGAATGCCCCGACAGTGTTCATGAATTTAATGAATAATGTATTCAGGCCATTTATGGATCTCTTCATGATAATATTTATTGATGATATTCTGGTGTATTCTCACACAGAATCAAAATATGTAGACCATCTAAGGATTGTTCTTGGCATTCTTCGAGCTCGAGAATTATATGCGAATTTTTCAAAGTGCGAGTTTTGGCTAAACTCTGTGACCTTTCTGGGCCATGTTATTTCAAATGATGGCATTCGAGTCGACACTCAGAAAATTGAAGCTGTGAAGACTTGGCCAAGGCCTATGACGCCCACAGAAGTTCGTAGTTTTCTGGGTTTGGCAGGCTATTATAGAAGATTTGTAGAGGGTTTCTCATCCATTTCAGCCTCATTAACAAAGCTAACTCCGAAGTCGGCAAAATTCCAGTGGAGCGACGCTTGTGAGCGTGGTTTTCAAGAGTTGAAAGATAGATTAACTTTAGCTCCAGTGTTAACACTTCCAGAAGGGCCAGATGGCTATGTTGTATATGGTGATGCTTCCGGTATGGGACTAGGTTGTGTATTAATGCAGCATGGCAGAGTTATTGCATACGTTTCGAGACAGTTGCAGAAACATGAACAGAATTATCCAACTCATGATCTCGAATTGGCTGCGGTTATTCATGCCTTAGAAATATGGAGGCATTATTTGTATGGTGTGCGTGTTGATATCTACACAGATCACAAAAGTCTCCAACATATTTTCAAACAAAAGGAGTTGAACCTGCGGCAAAGGCGGTGGTTAGAATTGTTGAAAGACTATGATGTGAACATTTTGCACCACCCCGGCAAAGCAAATGTAGTAGCCGATGCACTTAGCCGCCGATCAATGGGCAGTCTATGTGAAGTTTCTCCGGAAAAGAAAGAGATGGCTCGTGAGCTCCGCCAACTAGCTAATCTGGGAGTACGTGTGATGGATTCGGGTGATGCAGGGATCAACATTAATGACCCCACAGTGTCATCTTTGAATATAGAAGTGAAGGAACGACAATATGATGATTCTCAGTTAATCCATTACCGAGACCTATCTCGTGAAAAGGAGAAGTCCCCATTTGAAGTTTCCTTAGATGGGATCCTTAGATATCGAGACAGGCTATGTGTACTGGACGTGGCAAATTTGCGCCAATGGATTTTGGAGGAAGCACACTATTCTCGGTATTTTATTCATCCTGGTGCGACCAAAATGTATCATGACCTCAAATTGATATATTGGTGGGATGGAATGAAGAGGGACATAGCAGATTTTGTAGCACAATGTCCAAATTGCCAACAAGTGAAGGCCGAACATCAAAAATCAGGGGTCTTTTGCAAACAATGGAAATTCCTACGTGGAAATGAGAAATAATTAATATGGATTTTATCGTGGGATTACCCCGTTCACGAGGGAAGTATGATTCTATATGGGTGATCGTGGACAGACTCACGAAAGCCGCTCATTTCCTCCCAGTTAGAGCCACGTATTCAGCGGAAGATTATGCCAGGTTGTATATCAAGGAAATTGTACGACTTCATGGTATTCCATTGTCTATTATTACTGATAGAGGATCACAGTTCACGGCCAAGTTTTGGAAGTCCTTTGAAGAAGTTCTAGGTACTCAAGTTAAGCTCAGCACGGCGTTTCATCCACAGACCGATGGACAACCCGAGCGTATTATTAAGACCTTAGAAGATATGTTACGAGCATGTGTTCTGGACTTTGGTGGTAGTTGGGATGAGCATTTTCCCCTTATTGAGTTTGTTTACAACAATAGCTACCATTCCGGTATTCAAATGGCTCCATATGAAGCTTTATATGGAAGGAAGTGTAGATCTCCAATAGGATGGTTTGAAACAGGAGAGGCATAATTAATAGGCCCCGACTTGATTCAACAAGCCGTCGAAAAAGTTAAAATCATCCGAGACCGATTGTTGACAGCCCAAAGTCGTCAAAAGTCTTATGTAGACAATCGCCGACGAGACTTTGAATTTCAGGCCAATGATTGGGTATTCTTGAAAGTATGGCCAATGAAAGGGGTAATGAGATTTGGTAGAAAGGGGAAGTTGAGCCCAAGATATATTGGACCTTATAGAATTATCCGTAATGTGGGCCGTATAGCCTACGAATTGGACTTGCCTTCGGAACTTGAATCAGTGCACCCGGTTTTTCATGTATATATGCTCCGCAAGTGTATCGGAGATCCCACAAAGATTGTCCCGATAGAGGATTTGCAAGTGACAGAGAAGCTAACATATGAAAAAGTGTCTGTTGCCATTCTAGATAGGCAAGCGCGAAGGCTTCGGAATAAAGAGGTAGCATCAGTCAAAGTTTTATGGCGGAACCACAATCGGGAAGAAATGACTTGGGAGGCGAAAGAGAAGATGAAATCCAAGTATCCACATCTATTCCCATCTCCAGAAGAGGTTCATGGTGAACCGTCGACAAGATGAGGTATGTATGCTTTACTTTTACTCTTTTGGTCGGGTGTGGCCATAGATATGTTGATATTGTGATGTAGCCCTGTGAGGCAATGATATTATGGGTTGTTGTGACAGGTTGATAGTGCCAAATTACAGGGGAAACTCTGTCAATTTTTTTCTAGAATCCCGAGTGTTTAACATTCCGGGACGAATGTTCCAAAAGGGGGAAGAATGTTACACCTTGGAAATTTCCCTCGCTAGCGTACAGTGATTAGGCCAATGAAGGGTATGACGTATATGGTGTTTTGAAGAGGGACAACGTCCTTTAGACTGGTATTGAGGTGCTAAACAATTGTTAAGAAGGTTCCATAAGGGTCGAAGATGAAGCGAAGTGATGGAAATGAGATTCAGTGAACTGGTGGATTATACGGTCGATTATACGGACCGTATAATGAACCGTAAAAGATTCACAGAATGAGAAAGAATGAGGTTCTTGAAGGGATGATTTTACGGTCAATTATACGGACCGTATAAAATTATACGGCCCGTATAATGCACCGTCAAATTGACATGGAAAAGGGTAATCACTGGAGCAGTTTTACGGTCGATTATACGGACCGTATAATGATGTCGGGACAGATTTCAACTTTATAAAATAATGATCCAAGTCCATTTTATTTATTTCCCCTTCTCTCTCCACGACCCAATCTCTCTCTAGAACATTCCAAAACTCTTCCAATACAAGAATACAAGTGAAAATCAAGATCAATAACACCCAAATCCATGAAATCAAGAGTGTGAAACTCATCAAAGTTCATCTATACCAAGAAATTGCAAAGGAAGTGAAGTAGGTTTTTTAGTATAAAAGAGTATTGCTACTCAAGACTTGTTCAACCACCATCTAAGGTAAGTTTCATGACCATCTCATGTTTTTTAAGGTATTGGAAGGTCAAAATACTTGAATTATAGAAAGGCATAGCAAATGGGTCATAAATAGGTAAATAGTGCAAGTGGTTGAATGGTAATTGCATTGAATCATGAATGTTGATCTGTTGTGATTATGAATATGTTATAAATGATGTTTATATCATGAAACAAGTATTAAATGCGCGAAAACACAATAATGAGTTATAAGGATAAATGTGGGAAAATTGGAGAAAAATAGTGGAATGTGGTAAATATATATATATGATGGTTGTTGGATGCAATATTGTGGATGATGTTGTGAACGTTGGGAGTTGATATAGATTATGGGAAAAGTAGTATAGATAAAGGAAGTGCTGCCCAATTTTCTCTAGAAATAGTGACGCATTCCCTTAGTCGATTAACTAACGTCTATATGAATTCTCTTGAAGGTAATGACGTGACGTTAAAGGAGAGCAAGTGAACGATAGCTTAGCTAAACGACAAAGGTATGTGAGGCTAATCCTTTCTTTCAAATGGAATGAATCTTATGACACGATTCTCCTTTCTTTCTATGACTCTTCTATATCCCGGAAAGCCAAGGGCCTACGATCATGACTAGTTATATATATATATATATATATATATATGAGACAAGAACTACGCTATGAGCCCAATAACGATATAATGTTTCCATAAAGTAGATGATGTCATTCGTTGTGTAGACTCACCTTATATACTAATCTCTTCAAGGTGACGCAGGATGTTCACAAATGTTCATAATGGAATCGAGGGTTCACGACCTTTCGTCACCTCGATAAAGGATAGTTGTTCTAGAGTCTTTATGCGTGTACTATAATAAGCATATTATGATGACATTACACCGTGCCTATAAGGCCGGGCAGCACCGTTAAGGCGGGCGGCTTTCAGATGATTACACCGTGTCTATATGGCATAGGCAGCACCACTAGTGGGCGGCATGAGATGGTAGCCCGGACGCGGGATGCCTGGACGTGGGCTATTGTTATTGATTATCACACCGTTCCGATATGGACGGGCAGTTTACATATTATGCATATATGATATGATGATGAGTATGAGTAAGATAGCATGCATTACTTCTCTTATGATTGTCACTCAGATCCAGATGTTTCATATTGATGTCCTTATTATATTATTGTTGTCTTTCTTCATTGTTCATGCCTCTCATACTCAGTACAATATTTGTAATGACATCCGTTTTCTTTGGACGTTGTGTTCATGCCCACAGGTAGACAGGGAGGTGAGCTTGATCCAGATTCTTAGTAGCTATCAGCTGATTGAGAGCACTTCATCGTTCGGAGGTTCTTGTGATTCCCCTTTTTGTATTTATGCACATTTTGGGCACGGCGGAGTCTTGTTCCGTCTATATGTTTAGTATGTCAGTAGAGGCTCGTAGATACGCAGTGTGGGTTAGATGGTCTCACAAGATGTTATCGTATGTATATATTTTTTTTTTTGATGGCCGAGAGGAAAATGTATATAAAGCATTTATGTTGCTATATAATATATGTTTTCCAATAATTTCATGTACAAGTTGATAAAATGGGCATTAAATGAGTAAGATGAGCATTAGACCAAGCGGTGCTCGGTGGCTAGCTCCGGGTACAGAAAGTATCCTTATGCCTGGCTTATACGGTCGGAGAGAATATCCTTATGCCCGGCCTATGCAGTTGGAGAGAATATCCTTATGCCCAACCTATATAGTCGGAGAGAGTATCCTTATACACCGAGCCCTATATGTGGTCGGCTAGTCTTATTAGTGTTATATACTTATACATTGAGTCAGAGCAGGTAAGTATATCCCAAAATATTACTTGACTTTCAGTTTACTATGTTTATCAGTTGAGTTTAAGCTTTCAGTTATTCAGTGCTTTACATACTCGGTATATTATTTTGTACTGACGTCCCTTTTTTCAGGGGCGCTGAATTTCATGCCTGCAGGTTCTGATAGACAGCCAGATAGACCACCCAGTAGATAGAGCCAGACATCAGCTTAATTGGTAAGCTCCATTTCATTCGGAGTTACCACGTCCAGATTTTAGGCGTCCTTATGTATATACAGACTTGATGGGTAGGCCGGGGCCCTGTTCCAACCACAGTACAGTTCTGTTATCTCTAGAGGCTTGTAGACGAGTCTTGTATGTTTTGTATATAAGTATAGTAGCCTTGTCGGCCCTTGTATATGTTGATTTTGGAATTGCTGTTTGTAGACGTTTATGGCGGCCTTGTCAACCTACAAAATTATATATATATATATATATATGTATATGTATATATATATATATATATACATATACATATGTATATATGTATATATAGGCAAAAGTCATAGATAGCCTCCTAAACTTCGCCACATTTTTCCTCATGGCCACCTAAACTACCTAAACTTAGACTTGTTCCGATTGAATACCATCAGTGTTCAAAAAGTGTACCTATTGAATACTTTTTGTTGACATGGCAAAAGAAGTGTTCTCCAATCTCTTGAAGAGCGTGAAACAAGTCCAAAATAATTTTTTTCCAACTTATACACCTAAATATCTATAATCTAAACAATTAAAAAAAATTAACTTAAAAAAAAGAAGAGAATTTGTACGTCTTCCTCCTCATCTTCTCCATCTCATTCTCCTCAATCTCTTTTCTAGTCTTCCTCCTCATCTTCTCCATCTCATTCTCCTCAATCTCTTTTCCATCTTTATCTCTCTATCAGCCATTCTTCCTTCTCGCCTTCCTCCGTCTTTGTTTTTTCTTCAACTTGTAGCCGGAAAAAATAGAGATCTACTACCGCCACCTTTGCTACTCCTCTGTCTTTCTCTCTCCCTCCCTCTCTTCTACCAAAAAAATTATATTCAAAATAAAAAAAATCAGATTTAAAAGAAAAACAGAATCATCTAAAAAAGAAAAGAAATAAATTCGCTTTAGATTTTTATTTTTTTAGAGGGGGTTCGTTTTGGGTTTTGTGGGGTATTTAAAGGTGGTGTTTGGACGGAAAAACAGGGCGGTGGTTGAGGGGTCTATTTTGTGGAGGAGATGAAGGTGGCGATGGGGTGGTGTTACAGTAGTGTGAACATCGGTGGTGTGACGGAGGTGGTAACGAGGTGGTTTAATGATGGTTTATGGGTGGAGAAAAAATGGGGATTTTATTTTTTGCGAAAAGAGGAAGAAGATAAAGACGAAGATGGTGGTGGAGAAAGGATGGGCAATAAGGGGTGGAGGAAAGTAATCGGTGTTTTTTTCGGTGGTTGGCGGAGGTCGGACGGAGGTGGTGACCGGAGGGAGGTGGTGGCGGTTAGCTAACTTTACAATTTTATAGTTGGGGGGGGGGGGGGGGGGGATAGGGGGAAACGAAGGAGATGAAAATTTTTTGGGGGGGGGGGATGGGTGTATAATTTATTGTTTAATTATTATGATGGACCTTACCGCCACGTGTCATGTTTTCATTTGACAAAGTTGCCACGTCATGGAGAGTGTAATACACTTTCTTAATTTTGATGATTATTGTGAAAAGGGTACCCAATGGGATCGAATTTAGACTGGTTTAGGTACCCAATAGGTACAACCCTCGGTTTAGGTACCACAGAGGAAAATGTGGCAAAGTTTAGGGGGCTATCTATGACTTTTTCCATATATATATGTGTGTGTGTGTGTGTGTATGCTTTTGGGTGTGTTTACCCTTCAGATGAGATAGATGTTATGCTCAGGTAATTAGAATATAGCCTTGATAGAGTAGATTGGTATTGTGTATTTACATGTAGGCCTTGTCGGCCTAAGTTGAGAGTTACTCCCAGAGTTTGCAGTTACAAAGTGGTATGCTCGGGGTCAAGTAAGGCACTGGGTGCCTGTTAGATCCCGCATTTCGTATAATCATATAATTCAAGACAATCGCGGGAAAATGACAAGCAAGGCTTTACTTTTATCTTGTTGGGCATATGAGTCGTTTACGAAGAATTTAGAAGTGAAGATAATGAAAAGGGTCAAGAGCATAAATGGAAGCTGCAATATGACTCGTGGAAATATGGAGAAAGAGGAAGGGCAAATTTGGAAGTTGGAAGAATTGCTTCATAAATTACAAGAACTAGTCAATAATGCAAAGTGGGCTTGAAAGTAATTTTTTGGAAAATTACTAGGCCCAACCGGCCATATATGGGACCAAGCCCATGTGGGATAGAAATTTATGAATTAAATAGGTGATAAATCCATAGTTATCTCATAAGTCTCTAGAAAATTCAAGGAGAAACAAGAACAAAAGAAAGAGGAGAAAACCCCTTAGGGCTATTCGGCCATAGTGAAAATCCAAGAAAATAATTGCAAAAATTCCCTCAAAAATAATTTTCTACCAAGTAGAAGGTGCTAAACAAGGTGGAGTTGTTGTTGAAGCAAGAAAGCTTCATAATCATACAAGTTGCCAAGACATAGGCAAGTGAGAAGTTGAAGAAGAAAGGTGAGTTTTGATCTTGTTTTATGAGTTATGCACGGTTTATATGTGTTGTAGTATGCCAAAATGAATGAAATTCATGAAGGAGAGGAATATAGTATATGGCCGTGTATATATATATATATATGTGTAGGAGTCATACTTTAATTATTTTAATTAGTGTTTGGTTGTTATGGTTGTAAATGATATGTGGAAAATGGAAGTTGAATGAATTTGGATAGAATGTAGTTGTGTGTTCAGGATATGGCCATGTAGTGTGTGGTGTGTATGTGGCCGTGTATACTTGATGTATAGTTGTGTATATTGGTGAGTTGTGAAAGAATAATGGGCGAGTTGTAATTAATATCTTAGTCGTTGTGTTGTAGATGTTATATCGCAAATAAAGACTTGATAAGTTTGGTGAAATACTGGCAATTGGAAGATTGTGTATATTGAAAAATAATGTTCTTGCATGGATAGCATGTAATGATGTTAGTATGATGTTGATGGAATATATTGTAAGTTTGCTATTGTGTTCATTGAAGTTGGAAGGCTTTGAAGAAAGTGGTAAATTGAGATCATGCATCTTGAATGAAATAGGTGAATCGCGAGTGTAGTTGTTGAATTATGTTAATAGTTTGGCCGGGTTTGAATTCTCGGATTGTGATTGATGAGAAACTGGTTGTATTGAATGTTGAGGATGGTATATTTACAGAGGAAATGCTGCCGAAATTTCGGTAGCCAAGTGTTTCCTTAAGATTCTAACTCTAAGAATCCTAATAAGGGTTTTGGTAAACATGACCAATTCGCAGATTTTGACGAGATTGCAACGTGAATTTGGAATAGCAAAAGGAGCGGAAAGAGGTATGTAAGGCTTCACCCTTCTTTCTATGGCATGTCTTAGTTGTAATAAGTTGGGTACGAGCCTCGGGGACAACTCGGTTCCCCGGAATCCGCACCTAAAGTTTTCCACTTTTTGTTCAATAGAATTGAACTAGAAAGTGTGCCAATTGTTAGAAAAACCTCCTACACCCTTAGAACTTGTATAAATGGGACCCGATTACCCTAAGACCCTCACAAGTAACGCTATGACACGTAACATACGTAAATCGTATACGCTACCTCATCCGGCCCGAGGTGGGCCCGTTACTCTCGGATTTTCCTATAGTCGTGGTTGATTTACTTGAAGTAAATCCAAAGGGGACTTTTGATCCCAATCTGGTTACCGAATGATAAGTACTATGACTACTCTAACGAGAATGTTTCTATGAGGATAATGATAATTACAATGTTAGACAAGAGAATGTACCTTTGATAAGTACGACCGGAACGACTCTATGACTAAGATGACTAAGCTAAGTATCTTATGTAAACATGAAAGTGATACACTAATTTTTGAATCGTATTTATATTTCCTAGCTATATCTTTATTTTCTCTGACTCCAAAGCCTATGACGGTCATCTATGATGCCCACGATTTCATTCTACGGTTAGTGTAATACTATTCTCCGTTGATAATCTCGCCTTAAAATACTTGTTCCTTCAAGGTGAGACAAAGCTATAACTAGCATTCCATAACGTAATCGAAGGTCACCGACCTTACGTCACTCCGATGGATACATGATTTTCCTTGGCTCTTGTGTGCCTATATGATATATGTATATAAAACAGGTATATGTGTATGGATATGTATATATAAATAAGATAAGTAATTGTATATGAGACGTGTATATGTATAAAAGATAAGCAAATGTATATGTATATGTGTATGGGGAAAGGGGAAGGGTCACTGTTATATCACCACCTGATTCAGCTGGATTCCATCCTGGACGCGGGATGCCCGGACGCGGGATATGGGAGAGTCGTACGCGGCGTCTGTATATATATATAATGTATGCTACCTATATATGATGTAATGTGTTGGGACACCGTTGGGGAGGGGGCTTGGGAGAGCCGATGTATTCGGCGTCTGAAATGTGAATCAAAGACACTGTTCACTGAATTGTACTTTTTTCTGTATACGAGAATAAGGGACACCGTGGGGGTGGAGCCGATTGTATTCGGCGTCTGTGAATGTGAGCAAAAGGTACCGTTACTGAAATGTACTGTTTTCTGTACACGAGAATAAGTAATATATAAATGTTAATTCCTATGCTTATGAAAAGAAACGTTTCAAAGACGAAAGGACAAGCCTACATGACAGCCGGCCTGAAAAGGGGCCTTCCTATGCACAGGTTACTTTCTCGCCTCGTTATATGCCCTGTGACTCCATGATATTATTAATCGTACTCTATGTTACTGCTTGTATTATTTTCTATGCCTTACATACTCGGTACACTATTCGTACTAACGTCCCTTCTTGTGGACGCTGCATTCCATGCCGCGCAGGTCAGCAGACAGGTGGACTTGATCCTTAGGAGCTCTGCCAGCAGTACTCTACAGCGCTCCAGTCGTTCCGGAGCCTTATTTCAGTGGTACTATTTTGTGTATATATAATCTCGGGTACGATAGTACTCGGCCCTTTCTATGTATAAGTGTACTATGTCTAGAGGCTCGTAGGCAGATATGTACAGTCAGTCAAGTATAGTTAGATATATGGTGTTTTGGCATGTTAATGTTGTTGTATAAAGTGCTAACGAAGTTTATTAGACTATGTTCAGAATGACGCTGCTAATGTTAATGTTCAAAAAAAAATATGGCTCTGTTTACACGGCTTGCTAAGAGGTAAAGGTAATATGATAGATAAGGAGTGCTCGGTACAAGTATCGAGTAATCGTCACGGCCCCTAGTCGGGTCGTGACAGTGCCGGCCATGCCTTCCTAGGTTTGGGGTGAGACGAACATAGTATCAGAGCATGTCTTTCCAAGAAAGTCTACAAACCATTTCTAGTAGAGTGTTATTTATAGATGTGTTGTGAACCACATTATATAAACAGGGACCGACAAGGATTTAAGAGTTGGTTACCCTTCTTTCAGATCTAAATCATACTGTAGAGCTGAGTCCCAGAAAGTTTGAGTTAAACTTAAGAATTGGTATTTGTATACAGAGATTCTGGTGAGTAGAATGGCTACAGCTAGTCAGAGGGGTATTGCGAAAGCAGGTGAAGGGACCAGCAGGGTAACACCAGTTGGTGGGGCCAAATATGAGGCCTAGGGCGAGATACCTTCTCATCCATCACTGACTCCTCCACCAGCTGAGGAGCTTCGAAAGAGGAAGCACCTCTAATCCCCCTTTCTTATGCCTTCTGATCAGGGGATCAGGAGTGTGGTGCAGTTGATGACACAGTTAGTGGCTACCCAGAGGTAGCCGAGAGCACCAGGTAGTGAAATACCTTCAAAGGGGCTCGGTAGTTTGAGGGTCCGTGAGTTTCTGCCCTTAGACCCTCAAGAGCATACGAGGACTAGGCGGGATGTGGAACCACAAAATTTTATTGATCAGCTTCACCGAATCTTCAGATTCATGCATGCTTCGGAGATCGAGGCAGCAGAGTTAGCGGCCTTCAAATTATGAGATATAGCCGTCCTGTGGTATGAGGGATTGGCCCATGTTTTTTGAGGCCTTCTTAGATCACTATTTTCCACTAGATATACAAGAGGCTTAGGTTGATGAGTTCCTAGTTGTTCAGCAGGGTAATTCGAGTGTCCGTGAGTATTGTCTTCGATTTGATTCCTTGGCCAGATATGCTCCATATCTTATTGATACGATGAGGGCCAGGATTCACATATTCATAGCGGGACTGCACTCGAATTATGTTGAGGCCTGCTCTACGGCCGTATTGAATGATAATATGAACTCTCTTGGATTCAGGCGTTTGCACAGAATCTAGAGGATCGTAGACGCCCAGCAGCGGGTTACAAAGAGGATAGAGAGGGAGTAGCATAAGAGAGTGAGGTCTGCTGGTCATCAAGGTGATTCTCAGGGTGGATTTAGACCAAAATATTTTAGTAGGCCACCTAGGCCTCCACCACTTCACTTCCAGGGTTACAGATCTGATCGTTATCATCCCTCAGGACCAGGTGAGAATTCCCAAGCATCAAGTCCCAACAGCAGAAGAGCAGATGAGGTCCCAGCCATAACACTGTGATAACTATAGTGTGACACATTAGGGGCAGTGTCAGTATGGTCTAATGCTTGTTACTCTTATGGCGTCGGGGTCATGTGATGAGAGAGTGTCCACAGAGTGGACAGGGTGGCATGGCAAAGTCGACTGGTTCTGTAGTGGGGTCATCCTTGTCAGTGCTTCCTTCAAGGCACGGGTCACAGTCATCAGGTGGTAGAGGTCGAGGTAGAGGCGGCGCTTTCGGTTCAGGCGGTGCTCAGAACCTCATCTATGCCTTAGTGGGTTGTCAGGATTTAGAGTCTACACCATATGTTGTGACAGGTACATTGACAGTCTTTTCATTTAATGTTTATGCATTGCTAGTTCCAGGGTCTAATTTGTCATATATAACTCCGTTCGCTGTGGGGAAATTTGGTATAATACCTGAGTGGTTGAGTCTTTTTCTATGTCTACACTAGTTGGTGAGCCTATTTTTGCTAGAAAAATCTACTGAGGTTGTTCATTGGTAGTTTGTAATCATTAGAACTCAGCAGATCTAAGAAAATTAGAGATGGTTGATTTCGGTGTTATTCTAGGTACGGATTGGCTAGCGTCTTATTATGCTAACGTTGGGTGTTGGACAAAGATTGTCACATTCCGTTTTCCAGAGGAACCATTTCTAGAATGGAAGGGCATACAGCTACGCCGGGAGGTAGGTTTATTTCCTATCTCAAGGCAAAGAAGATGATTACGAAGGGTTGTATCTATCATATCGTTCGAGTTTGAGAAGAAGCGGCAGAACCACCGACTCTTCAGTCTATCCCAGTTGGTAATGAGTTCCACATGAGCTTCCAGGTATTCCACTGGAGTGGGAGATTGACTTTGCTATAGATGTGTTGCCGGATACTCAGCCGCTATCGATCCCTCCTTATAGAATGGCTTCTGCCGAGTTGAAGGAACTGAAGGAGCAACTAAAAGACTTGCTTGAGAAAGGATTTATTAGGCCTAGTAATTCACCGTGAGGTACACCAGTAATGTTTGTAAGAAATAAATATGGTTTGCTGCGAATGTATATTGATTATCGGCAGTTGAATAAGGTGACGATAAAGAACATGTATCCGCTCCCGAGGATTCATAAATTGTTTGATCAGTTGCAGGGTGCCAAATGCTTCTTGAAAATTGATTTGAGATCTAGTTATCATCAAGTTAGAGTTCAAGAGAAAGATGTTCTGAAGATAGCTTTTAGAACCAGATATGGTCATTTCGAGTTCCTTGTCATGTCCTTTGGGTTGACTAATGCTCTAACGGTATTCATGGACCTGATGAATAGTGTATTCAAGCCTTTTCTAGATCTATTTGTGATTATATTTATCGATGGCATTCTGGTTTATTCTCGATCAAAAGCAGAGCATGCAGATCATTTGCGGGCAGTGCTCAGGGTTCTTCAGGATCAGAAGTTGTATGCAAAGTTTCTAAGTGCGAGTTCTGGTTGGACTCTGTGGCATTTCTTGGCCACATTGTATCGGACGAGGGCATCCGAGTTAATACTCAGAAGATAGAGGCCATGAAGACTTGGCCTAGATACAAAACTCTGATGGAGGTTCGTAGCTTTATGGGTTTGGTAAGGTAGTAGAGGAGGCTTGTAGAGGGGTTTTCTTCTCTTTTAGCTCCACTGACAATGCTGACTCAAAAAAAAAAGCTAAGTTCCAGTGGACAGATGCTTATGAGTGGAGTTTCTAAGAGTTGAAAAATAGGTTTACATCAGTACTAGTTTTGACACTTTTAGAGGGTTCAGAGGGCTATGTTGTTTACTGCGACGCTTCGGGTGTCAGGTTGGGTTGTGTTTTGACGCAGCACGGTAAGGTAATTGCCTATGCTTCAAGGCAGCTAAGAAAGCATGAGAATAATTATCCGACCCATGATTTAGAGTTGGCAGCAGTAGTGCACGCACTTATGATTTGGAGGCATTATTTATATGGTATCCATGTTGATATCGATACAGATCACAAGAGTCTCTAGTATATCTTCAAGCAAAAGGAATTGAACTTACGTCAGAGACGATGGTTAGAGCTATTGAAGGACTATGTCGTTTCTATTATGTACCATCCTAGAAAAGTTAATGTTGTAGCAGATGACCTCAATCGCAGATCCATGGGTAGCTTATGCTACTTGCGGGTCGAGAAAATAGGTTAGCTCAAGAACTTCATCACCTAGCTAGCCTAGGTATGTGACTATTGGACACAAGTGATACCAAAGTTACTATTTAGGACACAATGGCGTCATCCTTGATAGCAAAGGTAAAAGAGCACCAATATGGGGATCATATGTTATTACAGCTTAGAGATAAGGCCCCACAGAAGGAGAAGTCACCCTTTGAGGCAACGGAAGATGGAGTCCTAAGATATCAAGGGAGGTTGTGTGTTCTAGATGTTGCAAGGCTACGCCAGTAGGTTATGGCAGAGGCTAATCATTCCCGCTATTCTATTCATCTAGGGTTGACAAAGATGTACCACAATATTAAGGAGATCTACTAGTGGAATGGTATAAAAAAATATAGAGCTGCGTTTGTTGCACAGTACCCTAATTGTCAGCATATAAAGGTTGAACATCAAAAGTACTGTGGGCCATTGAAGGTATAGAGATTCCAACGTGGAAATGGGAGGCGATCAATATGGATTTTACCACGAGTTTACCCTGATCCCATTGTATGTTTGATTCCATATGGGTGATCATGACAGACTTACAAAGTCAGCACACTTCTTGCCGGTCAGAATAACATATACGACTGAGGATTATGTGAGGTTGTAAATCAGAGAGATAGTGCGACACCATGGTGATGCAAGAAAATAAAGACAAGATAGAAAAGAAGACACAATTGATAAAAAATTGGACAATAACTAGAAGAACTAGTCCTAGTTACCTTCCAAAGGGATCAAAGGCACCTATCTTATGCAACAATCCTCAAGAGAATAACAATACCTTGCAAATTGAATGATCAAAACAAGTTTTTACAATTTGGAGGCCACCAAATCACAACAAGTCTCAACTAGAGAGAAAAGTTCAATATTCATATATGTTACACCTCGGAAAAATTTCCCGTTGGTACGCAAGTAAATGAACTAATGATGTGTGCGAGGAGTGCGAGTGTATAATTTTTCATGGGAAATGTATGTAAAGGGATGTGGATGATTAGAATGAAAAGTCGAGAAATGAGAAAAATTGAAAGTTGGCAAAACTGCCCAGTGGTCGTATAGTGCAAAATACGGACCGTAAAGTGCAATACGGTCCGTAAACTTGACGTCGTAAACTGGCATGTCCAACTTCAACTTTCTGCCAGCTGAGGAAATGGCTAAAATACGACCTGGTGGACGGACCGTAAAGTGATTTACGGCCCGTAAACCATGGTCGTAAATCACCATGCATGCAGGACAAAGTTTCTGGTTCTGCTTAAGCTTAAAAACGACCACGAGGGACGGTCCGTAAACTGAAATACGGACCGTAAATCTCCATGGACGACCACTGTTCACCCAGCACAGATTTTTCAATTCATTAAATATGAGGATCAAGACTTGTCTTATTTCATTTACAACATTACACCACTTCTTTCTAGAACTTCTCTCTACATTTATTATATGAGTTTCCAAGGATTATAAGTCATCCATAACATTAAGACAAGTGAATCAAGGATAAGGGAGTCATCAAGGATCATCCAAGTCAAGAAATCCAAATGGAGAAAAACTAGGGTTTTGCTCAAAGAAGAGTATTATCAACCAAAGCTTGTTCCTACAACTTCTAAGGTAAGATTCGTGATTCTTACAAGATGTTTAAGGTATTGAAGAATTAAGACACATGGATTGTAGAAAATGTGGTCAACTAGGTCATGAATGATGGATAGTGACATTTTGAGAAATAGTTTGAATTGAGTTATGAATGTTGTTGTGTTGTGATATGAATGTGTTATAAATGGTATTAAGATCATGAACTAAACACTTTAGATGAATGGACGAAGATGGGTGTTATAATCATGAATGTGGGTGAATTAGAGGCAAATTGAGGAATCTAGATAATGTGGTTAATGGGAATGACTAATGGCCATTGTTATGACATTAATGAAGGTATAAACGCTAGCATTGGAAGGGAACGTGCAATTGTAGAATAGTTCGACGGAAAGGTATGTAAGGCTAACCCTTCTTTCATAAGGCATGGTTCTTGGCCAAATTCCTAAATTCCTCTATATGAGTATGTTGTCTCCACATGGTTGGCATTCCGAGCTCATAAGCTCACGACCCTTGATATGTACTATGATTTTACTATGTTCCTCGCTTGACGAGTAAGTCCATAATGTAGATGTAACGATAGTGATGAGGATAGAGATGATGATGAGAGTAAAATGAGATTAAAGATGCTTACGAGCTATGATGTATGTATATGTGCCTATGAAGGGCTATAATGATACCCCGAGCTTATAACGCCGGGTAGGATATATATATATATATGTATATGATTATGTATAAAGTATGTATACGATTACGTAACGCGCGCACACCTCTGCAGAGGGTACGAATAACCCTGATGCCTTGGTAGAGCCAGGAATGTATGACCTTGAGCCTTGGTTGGCCAAGTATGTATAAGACACCGATTCCATGAGGTCGGGTATGCTATGTAAATACTATGTATATGAAATGACTATGTATATAATATGAATATGAATGTGAAAAGACTATGTATAGGAATACGAATAAGGACATGTATACGAATATGAGCACAAGTATGGTACGAGTATTATTATGGGATACGAACGACGGTGTATGCAAGTAAGCGACATGATGATGATATTACTGTCTCCCCTCCTATGCTATCTTCATATGATATCTATTATGCTTCTATATTGATGTTGATCATGCTTTACATACTCAGTACATTCTTCGTACTGACGTCCTTTTGTTTGTGGACGCTGCGTCAAGCCCGCAGGTGCGCAGGGAGACAGATTTGATCCTTAGCTGCTTATTCAGAGATTTCATAGAGAGCTCCATTACCTTCGGAGCCATATCTTTTGGGTACTCAATCTTTTGTGTATATAATTATGGGCATAGCGGGGTCCTGTCCCGCTAATGTGATATGTTATACTCTTAAAGGCTCGTAGATATGTGTGTGTGTGGGTAGATGTGTTTGGCCTTGTCGGCCTATGATTTGTATATCATTTTGTCGGCCACGTTGGCCCGTGTATATTGATGTGGCATGAATGCCTATGATGATATAAATGTGTGGTTGTCCATATGGGACTAGTTGACGAATGAATGGAAATGTATGTATGATTATGGGGATAACCTAGATGTAAGTATAAGAGTAAGCTAAGAGGGTGCTCGGGTGGGTTAGCACCGGGTGCTCGTCGCGACCCCCAGTCGGGTCGTGACAAAAGTGGTATCCAAGCAGTTCAGTCCTAGGATATGTCTACGAGTCGTGTCTAGTAGAGTCTTGGTTATGGGTGTGTTGCGCGCCACACTTATAAACGAGAAGCTGCGGACATCTTAGGAATATATGACCTTCGTTCTTCATAAGAATCGTGCGATAGAGCTATGATGTAAGAAATTCTTGTTCCTAAATCGTGTGTTGTGTATTTCAGAGATGCCTAAAAAGAAAAAGGCTACAGCAGCCCAAAAGGGCAAGACGGTGGCAGAAAAGCGGGCTGAAAGAGCACCGCCACCGGTAGTAGAGGAAGATGAGTCCCAGAGTGCGGCTCAATCTCAGTCCTCCCAGACAGTGCCTTTTACTGAGGAGCACGTGGGAGCCTCAGCCCCAACTCCAGCTCCTCCACCGAATGCTTCAGGCCAAGATGTGAGAGAGGCCATTAATTTGTTGACTCAGTTGGTTGCGGCCCAGACTCAGAGGCCAAGCGCAAGGCAAGGTGACAGGACTGTTAGTGCAAGGGCCCGTGACTTCATTGCTTTGAAACCCCCAGAATTCTTTGGGTCGAAATTGGAGGAGGATCCCTAGGACTTTATTGATGGTATGCTAAGGACGCTCCGGTTGATACATGCTTCAGACACCGAATCGGTGGAGCTAGCATCATACAGATTGAGGGATGTCTCAATCAAGTGGTATACGGTTTGGATGGCTTCGCGGGGAGCCAATGCACCTCCGCCGGTATGGCAAGATTTTGTCGATGCTTTTCTACGTCACTACATGCCTCCAGAAGTTCGGCGAGCTAGGGCCGATAAATTCTTGAATCTGAGGCAAGGTAGCATGAGTGCTACAGAGTATAGTCTCCGCTTCAATTCCTTGGCTAGGTATGCTTTGGCCATGGTAGCGGATATGGGCGATCGGGTGCACCGGTTTGTGAAAGGCCTAGGGCCACACTTGATGGATAAATGTTTGACTGCGTCCCTTCAGGATGGCATGGATATTGCACGCATTCAGGCACATGCTCAGGAATTAGAGGAACACCTACAGCAGCGGAGAAATGAACGTGAGCAGGATAGGGGCCATAACAAGAGGGCCAGACCTTCGGGTTCGAGGAGCGAGTCCAGGGGCGGACACAGACAGCAGTTTCCCAGCCATTCAGGCTATGCTATAACCAGTACACCTCCACAGTTCACGGGGTAGAGATTTGACAGATCTACTTGTTCCAAGCCGAGTCAGGGTTATTCGGGGTCTCAGTTTAGAGGTGATTCTGGCCAGCCAAGGCCACCCGTACCACGATGTTCTCAGTGTGGAAAGTTGCATTGGGGTCAGTGCCGATCAGGTTCAGACGCTTGCTATTCATGTGGTTGGCCATGCCATATTATGCGTGATTTCCCCTCAGTGCAAGGTTGAGGTAGGACCCAGCCATCAGGGTCGGTAGCCGGATCTTCGGCATCTGTACGCCCTACGGGGCCATGTTCACATGCGCCAGTCGGCCATGGTAGGGGTAGGGGCAGAGCTCCCAGTACTAGCGGTCCTCAGCAACGTATTTATGCTTTGGCTGGACGCCAAGATCTTGAGTCTTCTCCTGATGTGGTCACAGGTATATTATCGATATTTTCTAATGATGTATATGCTTTGATTGATCCGGGCTCCACATTATCATATGTTACTCCATATATTGCGGGTCGATTTATAATTGAGCCGGAGTCTATCAAACCTTTTAAGGTGTCTACACCCGTGGGTGAATCGGTAATAGCTAGCCGAGTATATAGGAATTGTGTGATTGTGATTTGTGATCGTCGTACCATGATTGATTTGCATGAGCTAGAAATGGTAGATTTTGACATTATTATGGGCATGGATTGGTTGGCTTCTTGTTATGCCAATGTTTATTGCCGAATGAAGATGGTTCGTTTCCAGTTTCCGGGAGAACCACTCTTAGAATGGAAAGGGAATTCGGCATCACCAAAAGGTAGGTTTATTTCCTATCTAAAGGCAAGGAAGATGATCACGAAAGGGTGTATTTATCACCTCGTGCGAGTTCAAGATGTAGAAGCTGAGTCGCCGACTCTACAGTCAGTTCCAGTAGTGAACGAATTTTCGGATGTGTTCCCGGAAGAGCTTCCAGGCCTTCTTCCCGAGCGAGAGATAGATTTTGCGATTGATGTGTTGCCAGACACTAAACCTATATCTATTCCTCCCTATAGGATGGCACCCGCAGAGTTGAAAGAGTTGAAGGAGCAATTAAAAGACTTGCTTGAAAAAGGCTTCATTAGGCCTAATTCATCCCCGTGGGGAGCACCCGTATTGTTCGTCCGGAAGAAGGATGGCTCTTTGAGAATGTGCATTGATTATCGGCAATTAAATAAAGTGACAATTAAGAACAAGTATCCCCTCCCGAGGATTGATGATTTATTTGATCAATTGCAAGGTGCCAAATGGTTTTCAAAGATTGATTTGAGGTCCGGGTATCACCAAGTAAGAGTTAGGGAGAAAGATATCCCTAAGACAGCTTTCAGAACAAGATATGGCCATTTCGAGTTCCGAGTAATGTCGTTTGGGCTAACTAATGCACTGGTAGTGTTTATGGACTTAATGAACAATGTATTCAGGCCCTTTCTGGATTTATTCGTGATTGTATTCATCGATGATATCCTAGTGTATTCTAGATCCGAGGCAGAACATGCGGATCACTTGCGTGTTGTCCTTGGAGTTCTTCGAACTCGAGAGTTATTCGCTAAGTTTTCCAAATGCGAGTTTTGGTTGAATTCAGTGGCATTTCTGGGCCACATTGTTGCAGCTGACGGTATTCGAGTGGATAGCCAAACGATTGAGGCCGTGAAGACCTAGCCAAGACCCACGACCCCTACGGAGGTTCGTAGCTTTTTGGGCTTAGCCAATTATTACAGAAGATTTGTTGAGGGTTTCTCTTCTATTTCTGCACCGCTCACCAAGTTGACTCAGAAGTCAACTAAGTTTCAATGGACAGATGCTTGCGAGCGTAGTTTCCAAGAGTTGAAAGACCGACTGACTTCAGCCCCAGTCTTGACACTTCCAGAGGGATTGGAAGGATATGTTATTTATTGTGATGCTTCAGGCGTCGGGCTAGGCTGTGTATTGATGCAAAATGGCAAGGTGATTGCGTATGCTTCTAGACAATTACGGAAACATGAGCAGAATTATCCTACCCATGACTTAGAATTGGCCGCGGTGGTTCATGCTTTAAAGATATGGAGACATTACTTATATGGTGTCCACGTGGATATTTATACAGATCATAAGAGTCTCCAGTACATCTTCAAGCAGAAAGAGTTGAATTTGCGGCAACGACGATGGCTAGAGTTGCTAAAAGACTATGATGTTGAAATCCTATACCACCCCGGAAAGGCAAATGTTGTGGCTGATGCTCTTAGCCGTAGGTCGATGGGAAGTCTAAGTGAGGTACGACCAGAAAAGAAAGAGATGGCCCGTGATCTTCAGCAGTTAGCTAGCCTAGGAGTCCGAGTGGTGGACTCAGGTAGCAGCGGAGCTACTATTCAGAATTCAGCAGTTTCATCGTTAGTAGCGGAAGTAAAAAAGCGACAATATGAGGATCCTATGCTAATGCAGTATAGAGATACACTCCCTCAGAAGGAGGAGGAGTCATTTGACATTTCGGAAGACGGAGTTCTCCGATGTCAATGCAGGTTATGTGTTCCCGATGTGGCAGGTCTACGCCATCAGATTTTGCGAAAAGCTCATTGTTCCCGTTACTCCGTTCACCCCGGAGCGACGAAAATGTATCATGATCTTAAGGCTATATACTGGTGGAATGGGATGAAGAAAGACGTAGCAGAATTCGTAGCTCAGTGTCCTAATTGCCAACAAGTGAAGATAGAACACCAAAAGCCGGGTGGCTTATTGCAAGCTATAGAAATCCCAACTTGGAAGTGGGAAGTGATTAATATGGATTTCATTACAGGGTTACCCCGTTCTCGACGTAAATATGATTCTATATGGGTGATCGTGGATAGGCTCACAAAGTTAGCGCATTTCTTACCGGTCAGAACGACCTATATGGCAGAAGATTATGCCAAGCTTTATCTTAAAGAGATAGTGAGACTCCATGGCGTTCCGGTATCTATTATCTCCGATAGAGGAACTCAGTTTACAGCCAAGTTTTGGGGGTCTTTCCAAGAAGGTTTAGGGACCCAAGTGCGCCTAAGCATGACATTTCACCCACAGACCGATGTGCAAGCTGAACGTACTATTCAGATTCTTGAAGATATGTTACGGGCATGTATGATAGATTTTGGAGGAAATTGGGATGACCATTTGCCACTCATTGAGTTTGCTTACAATAACAGTTACCATTCTAGCATTCAAATGGCACCGTATGAAGCTCTATATGGGCGAAAGTGTAGGTCCCCAATTGGGTGGTTTGAAACCGGAGAAGCTAAGTTGATAGGGCTAGACTTGGTCCAGCAAGCAATAGAGAAAGTTAAGCTCATACAAGATCGGTTGCAAGCGGCTCAAAGTCGTCAGAAGTCCTATGCGGATAATCGTCGAAGAGACTTAGAGTTCCAAGTTAAGGATTGGGTATTCTTGAAAGTGTCGCCAATGAATGGCGTTATGAGATTTGGCAAAAAGGGGAAGCTCAGTCCCCGGTATATCGGACCCTATGAGATTATACGCAAAATAGGCAAAGTGGCCTATGAGCTATATCTACCTCCAGATTTGGAGTCATTCCATCCATTATTTCATGTCTCGATGCTTCGGAAGTGTGTTGGAGATCCTACGAGGATCGTCCCAGTGAATGATATTCAAGTGACAGAAAAGTTAACTTATGATGAAATGCCCATTGCCATATTAGATAGGCAAGTACGGAGGCTTAGAAACAAAGAAGTGGCCTCAATTAAAGTGTTGTGGAGAAATAACAATCGAAAGGAAATGACATGGGAAGCGGAAGAGAATATGCGATCCAAATACCCACATTTATTTCGGCCCTTGGAAGAGGTCCAAGATTAGACGTCAAAATCATAAGGTATGCATGTTTTCCCTTTTATACATTCAGGTCGTGTGTGGCCAAATTTCTAGTGTTGTATTATTGCCCTGTGAGGCATTGTTATTGTGGGTTGTTGTGACAGGGTGGTAGTGCCACATTACAGAGGAAACTCTGGAAAAATTTTTATAGGATTCCCCAAGCCTTTAACATTCGAGGATGAATGTTCCTAAGGGGGGTAGAATGTTACACCTCGGAAAAATTTCCCGTTGGTACGCAAGTAAATGAACTAATGATGTGTGCGAGGAGTGCGAGTGTATAATTTTTCATGGGAAATGTATGTAAAGGGATGTGGATGATTAGAATGAAAAGTCGAGAAATGAGAAAAATTGAAAGTTGGCAAAACTGCCCAGTGGTCGTATAGTGCAAAATACGGACCGTAAAGTGCAATACGGTCCGTAAACTTGACGTCGTAAACTGGCATGTCCAACTTCAACTTTCTGCCAGCTGAGGAAATGGCTAAAATACGACCTGGTGGACGGACCGTAAAGTGATTTACGGCCCGTAAACCATGGTCGTAAATCACCATGCATGCAGGACAAAGTTTCTGGTTCTGCTTAAGCTTAAAAACGACCACGAGGGACGGTCCGTAAACTGAAATACGGACCGTAAACCTCCATGGACGACCACTGTTCACCCAGCACAGATTTTTCAATTCATTAAATATGAGGATCAAGACTTGTCTTATTTCATTTACAACATTACACCACTTCTTTCTAGAACTTCTCTCTACATTTATTATATGAGTTTCCAAGGATTATAAGTCATCCATAACATTAAGACAAGTGAATCAAGGATAAGGGAGTCATCAAGGATCATCCAAGTCAAGAAATCCAAATGGAGAAAAACTAGGGTTTTGCTCAAAGAAGAGTATTATCAACCAAAGCTTGTTCCTACAACTTCTAAGGTAAGATTCGTGATTTTTACAAGATGTTTAAGGTATTGAAGAATTAAGACACATGGATTGTAGAAAATGTGGTCAACTAGGTCATGAATGATGGATAGTGACATTTTGAGAAATAGTTTGAATTGAGTTATGAATGTTGTTGTGTTGTGATATGAATGTGTTATAAATGGTATTAAGATCATGAACTAAACACTTTAGATGAATGGACGAAGATGGGTGTTATAATCATGAATGTGGGTGAATTAGAGGCAAATTGAGGAATCTAGATAATGTGGTTAATGGGAATGACTAATGGCCATTGTTATGACATTAATGAAGGTATAAACGCTAGCATTGGAAGGGAACGTGCAATTGTAGAATAGTTCGACGGAAAGGTATGTAAGGCTAACCCTTCTTTCATAAGGCATGGTTCTTGGCCAAATTCCTAAATTCCTCTATATGAGTATGTTGTCTCCACATGGTTGGCATTCCGAGCTCATAAGCTCACGACCCTTGATATGTACTATGATTTTACTATATTCCTCGCTTGACGAGTAAGTCCATAATGTAGATGTAACGATAGTGATGAGGATAGAGATGATGATGAGAGTAAAATGAGATTAAAGATGCTTACGAGCTATGATGTATGTATATGTGCCTATGAAGGGCTATAATGATACCCCGAGCTTATAACGCCGGGTAGGATATATATATATATATGTATATGATTATGTATAAAGTATGTATACGATTACGTAACGCGCGCACACCTCTGCAGAGGGTACGGATAACCCTGATGCCTTGGTAGGGCCAGGTATATATGACCTTGAGCCTTGGTTGGCCAAGTATGTATAAGACACCGATCCCATGAGGTCGGGTATGCTATGTAAATGCTATGTATATGAAATGATTATGTATATAATATTAATATGAATGTGAAAAGACTATGTATAGGAATACGAATAAGGACATGTATACGAATATGAGCACAAGTATGGTACGAGTATTATTATGGGATACGAACGACGGTGTATGCAAGTAAGCGACATGATGATGATATTACTGTCTCCCCTCCTATGATATCTTCATATGATATCTATTATGCTTCTATATTGATGTTGATCATGCTTTACATACTCAGTACATTCTTCGTATCCTTTTGTTTGTGGACGCTGCGTCATGCCCGCAGGTGCGCAGGGAGACAGATTTGATCCTTAGCTGCTTATTCAGAGATTTCATAGAGAGCTCCATTACCTTCGGAGCCATATCTTTTGGGTACTCAATCTTTTGTGTATATAATTATGGGCATAGTGGGGTCCTGTCCCGCTAATGTGATATGTTATACTCTTAGAGGCTCGTAGACATGTGTGTGTGTGGGTAGATGTGTTTGGCCTTGTCGGCCTATGTTTTGTATATCATTTTGTCGGCCACGTTGGCCCATGTATATTGATGTGGCATGAATGTCTATGATGATATAAATGTGCGGTTGTCCATATGGAACTAGTTGACAAATGAATGGAAATGCATGTATGATTATGGGGATCACCTAGATATAAGTATAAGAGTAAGCTAAGAGGGTGCTCGGGTGGGTTAGCACCGGGTGCTCGTCGCGGCCCCGAGTCGGGTCGTGACAATATATTTCAAGATAGGTTGAATGAGAATTAGTTCTAAGTGTAGCTTATATAGGTAAAGTCTACACCTGGTCTTTAAAGTAATAGCCACAGGTCTTTAAAGTAATAGCCACAAGTAAGGTATTAAAATATGGCCTCGCAGGGCTCCAAATCATTAGCCACACACATAGGACTCCAAAGTGGGTCCATGGGCTAGCACAAATAAGTCCATAGGTTGCATCCCCGGGCTAAGCAGTGTCCACAGCTCCTGAAACGCAAAATCCTTCTCTAAAGCTAGATGAACATCATGAAGGATCATAGCCTGAATCCTAGTGAATTGCCGGGACGGCTAGAACATGTCTTGATCAGTTTGGACTGCATCATCCTCCCCTTCTTGGAAAGATTTCGTCCCCGAATTTGCCGCATCTTCACCCTTGACCGCATCACCTGAAACACAAGGAACCAGGTCAGAAACATTGAAAGTGTTTGAAACATTATACTCACTCGGAAGATCAATAACGTAAGCGTTGTCGTTAATATTTTCCAACACTTTAAATGGTCAATCTCCTCACGAGGACAACTTTCCTTTTCTTTGGTTCGGGAACCGATCTTTCCTGAAATGTACCCAAACCCACTCGTCCTTTTGCAACTCCAACTTCTTTCTTCCCTTGTTTGCCTCGGACGCCACCTTGGCATATGCCTTTTTCAGATTTTGTCTCACCTTAGCATGAAGTTTAAGCAACGAATCTTGTCTGCTTGTACCTTCAACATTCAAAACAGCATCTTGAGACAAAGGGATTAAATCAAATGGAATCAAGGGGTTAAAACCATATACACACTCAAAAAGGAGATTTCCCTATCATTATATGCACCGTACCGTTATAAGAAAACTCAATGATGGGCAATTGATCAACCCAACTTCCAGATTTTCCTTTGGTCATAGCCCTAAGTAAGGCTCCCAAAGTATGATTCACAACTTCAGTTTGGCCATCCGTTTGAGGATGACAAGAAGTCGAAAACAACAACTTGGTGCCAAGTGCACCCCACAAACATCTCCAGAAATGACTCAAGAATTTTGTGTCCCTATCAATAACAATGGTATGCAGCACGCCATGCAATTTTAACACATAAGCAATAAACAAAGAAGCAACATATTGCGCATCATCACACTTTTAACATGGGATGAAATGAGCCATCTTAGAAAATCTATCCACAACAACATAGATACTATAATGACCAGCCCTAGAATGATGTAAACCCATAAATAAATCCATAGATATATCAATCCACGGGCTAGTAGGGACTGGTAAAGAGGTATACAAACTATGGGGATTGGACCTAGACTTAGCTCGCTTGCATTCTAAACAAGCACCGCAAAATTGCATCACATCTAGCCTCATCTTAGGCCCAAAAAACTGCTCCTCAAAAATACCTAAGGTCTTATCCAAACCAAGATGACCCATCAAACCTCCACAACGTGCCTCACTAATTAGTAACTCCCTATATAAGGACATGGATATGCACACTCTCCCTTTCTTAAAAAGATAGCCATCATGCCATTGATATTTCTCTACCCGCTTCCCACTCACTAGATCCTCACGAATGCTCTTATACTTAGGATCGTGCTCATACATCGACTTTATGCTCTCAAATCCTAAAAGTCTAGAAGTCAAAGGGGTAGCTAGGGAAAACTTCCTAGATAAGGCATCAGCCACTACATTCTTTTTCCCTCTCTTGTAATGAATCACATAGGGAAAACTCTCAATGAACTCAGCCCACTTAGCATGTCTCTTATTCATCTTCTCTTGGCCTCTAAGATATTTCAAAGACTCATGGTAAATTCTAATCACAAACTCTCTCGGCCACAAGTAATGCTGCCAATGGGCTAAAACTCTCACTAAGGCGAACAACTATTTATCATAAGTCGAATAGTTCAAAGTTGCCCCCTTAAGTTTCTCACTGAAATATGCTATAGGCTTCCCCTCTTGCATTAGTAATCCACCAATAAGCAATAGGCTTCCTCTCTTGCATTAGTAATCCACCTATCTTGACCCCTGAAGCCTCACACTCAATCTCAAAGGTCTTACTAAAGTCAGGTAGTTGTAACAATAGGGTAGAACTAAGCCTATGTTTCTACTCCTTAAATGCTCTCTCTCGGGACTCTTCCCAAACAAACGGTTGTTCATTCTTTATCAACTTAGTCAATGGAGTGGCTATGGTGCTAAAGTCTTTCACAAACCTCCTATAAAAACGAGCCAACCCATGAAAACTTCTCACTTGAGTAACACTAGACGGGGTAGGCTAATCCCTAATAGCTTCTACTTCTGACTCATCAACTTCAACTCTATTAGCACTCACAACAAAACCAAGAAAAACAACACGTTGAACACAAAAGGCATACTTTTTCATATTAGCATACAATTTCTCTTTTCTCAAAACATCAAAGACTTAATTTAAGTGATCAACATGTTCATCCATAGATGTACTATACACAAGAATGTCATCAAAATAAACCACATCAAACCTATTTCTGAACATTTCAAGCATGTGATTCATCAAGCTCATGAAAGTATTCGATGCATTAGAGAGGCCATAATGACATCACTAACCATTCATAGAGACCAAACTTGGTCTTGAATGAGTTCTTCCATTCATCACCCGGTTTCATCTGGATCTGGTAGTAGCCGGACCTAAGATCAATTTTAGAAAACCAACAAGGACCACTTAACTCATCTAACATGTCGTCTAACCTAGGAATAGGATGACGATACTTTACCGTGATCTTGTTGACTGCTCTACAATTGGCACACATTCTCCACGTTCCATCTTTCTTTGGCACAAGTATGATTAGAACGGTGCACGGAATCAAACTTTCCCGCACTAACCCCTTGCTTAAAAGCTCATAACCTGCCTTTGGAGCTCCTTGGTGTCTTTCGGATTACACCTATAGGATGGTTTGTTCGGAATTTATGATCCGGGCACAAAATCTATTTGATGCTCAATTCCTCTCAAGGGAGGCAGTCCGCTTGGCATCTCCTCAGGAAATACATCCACAAAATCCTGCAAAAGATTTTCAACAAAACTTGGAAATTGATTAGCATTAGACAAATCATCATTATCACTCAAGAGAATACCTTTATGCACTAAACAAATCATCATTTTGTTTTCATTGTTACCTTTGATGTACTCTCCCGGTTGCATGATTGCACATAGCTTTTCATTACCCGGCAGTGGTGATGTGGATTGAGGATTGGCCACAACACTAGCCTTTCTTTAGCCTGTTCCTTCAACTCCTTCATCTGACTATAATCTTCTATCACTTGCTTTGGTGACAAAGGCTTGAGTATGAGACTCTTACCTTCACTTTGAACCGCATATGTGTTGGCTTGGCCATCATGAATCATAGCTCTGTCATATTTCCACGGCCTTCCCAAAAGTAAATGGCATGCTTGCATTGGTACCACATTACATTGTACCTCATCTTAGTAAGCTCCTATCTTGAACTTAACCAAAACCTGCTTTGTAACCCGCAATTCACCACACTCATTGAGCCATTATAATCGGTAGGGTCGAGGATGTTTCAATATGGGCAGTTTCAATTGCTAAACCAAAGTTTGGCTAGCAACATTAGCACAACTTCCTCCATCCACAATCAATGAACACACCTTCCCCGTTACCCTACACCTAGCATGAAAACGATTTCTCTTTTTGCACATCTTCTTCATTCTCTAACCTTATAGTGCTCAAGTTTCTCTGCACCATAAGAAACATTTCGGGCAGATCATCCCCCTCTTCTCCATCCGGCTTCTCAAGATCATGATCAAGTTCTTTTTCATTGCCTTCTTCTGGTTCACTTTCTTGTTCTTGAACCGTGCAATACAAGAATAAGCATGGTCCTCTGAGTAGGACACTCTTTGGCCATATGCCCATATCCCCTAAATTTATGACATTGAATAGATGAAGCACTAGGAGAATTGAGTTGATTTTTACCTCCGAAGTCCTTTGGATTAGTTTTGGTTGGACTATTTTCAAGGGGCCTTCTAACATCACGGCTAGCACCCGAACTTGGACTCTTCAAATCCTTATCCTTGCTCCACGGAGTAGTATTAGCACTTCCTCTCGACCGAAATGTCTTATCCTCCTTGACCTCTTTTTTTGCCTCTATAGCCGCTTGGAACACCTTATCAAGAGTATAGTAAGTGAGTAACCTTAATTGAGATGATATTTCTTGGTTCAACCCAGCTTTGAATCGGATGATAAGCTGCTCCTCATCTTCTTCAAGATCAAGAGCCATTTTTACTTTCTCAAACACATCATAGAACTCTTCTACGGTCTTAAAACCCTACTTAAATTCATAGAGCCTTCGGAGTTGTTCTTGATGATGCTTGGTTGTGACATACTTAGCATCTATGACATGTTTCAATTGTCCCTAAGTAAGATGTTCCGGTAAACTATGTCTACTCCGAACTCGCTTTTATGATTCCTACCATGTAGAAGTATAGCCTTCAAAGGAAGCAATGGCATAAACCTCTTTCCACTCCTCCAAAAGTTCATTTGTGTTAAATATTTGTTATATCCCGTGTTTTCGCACATTTGGAAAATTAGAAATAATCTTGACTTGTATAAAATAAGGTTATAATTGGTTACATCTAGCACATGAGTTGGTTGTGAAAGAATATTAATGTGGAAGTGCCGAGGAAGTCTAAGGGCAAATTTGGAATTTTTGAAATTAGTTTCGGGATTTGTAAAACAAGGACTTAAATCCATTGGGCCAAGAAAATTGAAGAGAATAATGAGGCCCAAAAATCATGGGGTGGCCGGCCAACATGCCTTGGCCCAGACCCATGAAGTTGGTCATGTGACTAAGTCATGTGATCAACTTAAAGATAAGAGCTAACTTCATGAAAATTCAAGAAACAAAAAAAAATTGAAGAACACCCCAAAAGGAGGCTCTCGGCCGAAACCCTTAGGAGAAAAAAACAATTCTAAGTCCTTCAATCTTCTTCTTAAAATCTTGTTCTTCTTGTCTTCGTAGTAAGCTCAGGACGCTCTCCAACGCGCTATAATTAGTTAAGCGAGGGAACAACGTTTGCGGCAAGTTGATGTTCGGAGAAAAAGGTAAGAATTTCTCCCTTATCTTTGTGTTATGAAGGCTTGTTTGTGTTGTAGTATATAGAAATGTGTTGATTGTATGGAAAAATGGAAGTTTGCAAAGTGAGTTTGGAATATGGCCTGTAGCCGTGGGCATGTGTGTATGGTGTGGTTATAATGTGTTGAATTCATGTTATATTCTAGTTGTGATTGTGATGAAATGCATATGGGAATTGAGAGTTGGATGAATTTAATTGATATTGATAAAATAGGCATATGGCCGTAGGGTGTGTTTGGCTTGGGATAGAAATGAATTAAGTTGTTTAGTGTGTAATTGTGATGATCATTGATGGGTTTAGAAGTTGGAAGCATGTTATGAAGTTGTATGCCAAAGGTTTGATGTTTTGCACAAGTTATGACTTTGACGGAAAGTTGTATATTATGTATATCGAGTGTATAACTTGAGGAAATGATATGAAATGTTTCTAAATATATACTGTGATAATCTTGATAGATAATGAATGTGAAATCATTGATATTAGTTTGAAAGTTTGGGTTAGAATGAAGGTTATGGCAACTTGTGAGAAAGATGACTAGTTGAAGGATATTTGTGTTTTTAATGTTCTTTGTTGATGTTGATGTTGTCGTTTGGGTTGTTGTTGATGGTTTCTAACCTAGTTGAATTCTCGGGGGTCCTATATGTATAAGGGAAGTGCTGCCGAAATTTCGGTAGACAATTATGCATTAAGTTGAAACTTTGGTATTCATAACTCACAATTGGTAAACTTGACCAATTGCAGATTTTTGACGAGACGGGAAGTGAGTTTGGAAAGGCGTGAGGAGCTTGAAAGGTATGTAAAGCAACCCCAATTCTTCCCTTGGCATGTCCTTAGTGTGTTAGGGTCGGATCTGGGCCTCGAAAGACTTCTCGGCCCTCGGAATCCGCAAGAGAAAATTTCAGTTTTTCCTTCAGTAGAATTGAATCATTTCAGTACGCTTTGCATGAAATAATGCAACTTTGCTCTAAATTACTTGGGAAGTCATAGAATGTTTGTAGAACCTTTTTAGGTGACCCCATAAGCTTAGAGGGCACAATTTGAGCCCGCCGCCTTTTTTGTCCCGAGGCGGGCCCACTATTCCCGGTTTTGCCCTTAATGTACTAAAGCTTTCCTTTTAAGCGATTTTTGAAAGAAACGTTTGACTACCCTTTTTAATTACCTAACTAATATTGTTTTAAATATCCTATTAAGTCTTGTAAATTATTTTGACACCCGTAACGACTTCAGGAAGGTTATACTTCTGTAATTTATTATGATATCTGAAATGCATCTATTATGATCCCGTCCAACTCCATTGGATTTGTTTGGCTTTGATACGCCTCACCGAGTCTTTGAAAACATTTATGATATTTTTAGATTGCATTAGTCTCTCACTACTCCATTCGTGGATGCCCCAATGTTTCCCACATTGAGCCCTGGCCAGGATATGTTGTCAAGCGTGATCATTTGCATTGTTCGCCGTGCCTCGATGTGAGGGGGCAAGTATATGCGTACATGGGTTTGTGGAGTATGCTGTGCCATGTACGCTTGTTCTGATATGATTGACTATGGCCATCTGATATGACATATTATGTTACGGGGTTATGCCCCTATTCTGATTGTTCTGTGTTGTGGCACCAGCGTCGGGAGGGTGGCCACGTTCTGTCTGCCGAGTCCCTTGGCAGGGGCCGGATTTGATATGACATATGTTTCTGTACACACTCCGCATGTTTTGAAAATATATATCTGATACTTTGTATTCTCTGTTTACTTTCTGTACGTTCTATACCAGTTATGATTTTGTTTCTGCAACTCAGGCTTTACATATTCAGTACATATTTCGTACTGACCCCCTTTCCTCGGGGGCTGCGATTTCATGCCGCGCAGGTACTGACGACAGGTTTGCCGATCCGTCTGTCTAGGATATCTTTTCCGCCATTTGGAACGCTCTTTTATTTAGAGCCATCTTTTGGTACACTCTGTCACTTCTATTTGTGTATATTCTCGTTCATGGGTACGGCGGGGCCCTGTCCTGCCATATGATTATGTTGGTCCATTTAGAGGTCTGTAGACATGTTTGTGGGTTGGGATCTTTCTGTACAGCTGTGTGTATATGTTGTGTTTGGGCGATCCCATTCGCCGCGGCGGCCGGTCCGCATATATTTAAATGTTACTCTGTTGGCCCTGTGTGGCCTTTGTTGGTATTTTTACGTGCAGGGTCTCTGGGATAGTCCGTAAAACAAAGGAAACTCTGCCAAAAAATTTTCTGGAAATTATATAAATTGGAAATAAAGCCTTGTCGGCTTCTGTTATATACTAGAATGTGTTTGAGTGCCCAGATCGGGCACTAGTCATGGCCTACGGGGTTGGGTCGTGACAAAAGTGGTATCAGAGAGGTTCGTCCTCGGAATGTCTACAGACCGTGTCTAGTAGAGTCTTGTTTATCGGTGTGTTGTGCACCACACCTATAAACAGGAGGCTACAGGGCATTTAGGATACTACCCTTCTTTCTGTCTTAGATCGTGCGATAGAGCTGTGTTATCAGGATGATTCCTCCCTAACGAATTGTTACATTTGCAGTTATGCCTCCAAAAAAGGCGACAGCGGCCCAAAACGCCAAAGCAGCAGCTGTGGGAGAGACTAGTCGGGCCCAAAGGGTTACCAGGGCCCATGCACATATTGCTCCTGATATTTTACCCCCGGCAGAGGGCTCTTCCACACCGCCACTTGTAGAGGAGATTGGAGCAGCAGCAGCTGCAGGTCGAGGGGCGGCTCCACCGCCAGCTCCCGAGATTCCAGTACCTGAGCCCCCAGCTCCACGGCCAGGCACTGAGGATCAGTCCATGAGAGAGGCAGTCCAGCTATTGACCAGACTTGTGGCAGGACAGGTTCAGGGGCACGGACTAGGAGGTGACCGGGCTTACAGGCGTGACAGTTCGAGAGCCCGTGAGTTCTTGACTTGTGGTCCTCCAGAGTTCTTCGGGACTAAGCCCGAGGAGGATCCTGAGGAGTTTATCAGGAAGATGCGGCGCACCTTACAGCTGATTAATGCTTCCGAGACAGAGTCAGTTGCGTTGGCCTCGTACCGGTTGTATGATGTGGCGGCTAATTGGTACGAGTCATGGTAGTTATCTAGGGGTGACGGCGCTCCCCCAGCAGTTTGGGATGATTTTTCTCAGGCTTTTCTTAGCCATTTTCTGCCCCCGGAGCTACGGCGGGCCAAGGCTGACAGATTCTTATTGCTGAGACAGAGGGGTCGCAGTGTTCGAGAGTACAGTATGGAGTTCGACTCATTGGCCCGATATGCACCTGCTGTGGTAGCTACTATGGCTGACAGGATGCACAGGTACATTATGGGGCTGGACCGTTATTTTGTCGACAACTGTTTGGTAATGGCTGCTCAGCCCGGCATGGATATTGCCCGGATTCAGGCACACGCCCAGGGCATGGAGGACCGGCATAGGGAGCGTCAGCCTGATAGGAGTCAGGATCGGAGACAGCCCAAGAGGGCCAGATCATCTGGGTATTCTGGAGATTTTCGGGGCAGACAGCCTCAGCAGCCGCAGCAGCCTAGCAGACATTTATCCCAGCCGGCACAGAGCGCACCCCCACAGCCTACAGGTCGCAGATTTGATAGCCCAGGGTATTCAGGAGCAGGTCAGAGCTCCAAGGCTTCAGGTTCGCGGACAGACAGGGGTTCTGGTCAGACGAGGCCACCTAGGCCTCAGTGTTCTTATTGTGGCAGATATCATCCGGGAGAGTGCTACAGAGCCACCGGTGCATGTTTTTCTTGTCACCGTCAGGGCCATTCTGTGAGAGATTGCCCGTATAAGGGTAGTTCGGGTGGTGCAGCGCAGCCTACCGGGTCAGCCGCCGGGTCTTCATCTTCATCAGTGGCTATGCGCCCTACGGGGCCAGGTACTTCAGCACCGGCGGGTCGCGGCAGAGGCCGTGGTGGAGCTTCGGGTACTAGCGGTCCTTCGAACCGCATTTATGCTCTGTCCAGCCGCCAGGATCAGGAGGCATCGCCTAAAGTCGTTACAGGTACATTATTGGTTTTCTCTCGGTCTGTGTATGCATTGATTGATCCAGGTTCGACTTTGTCATATATTTCGCCTCTGGTTGCTTGTAAAATTGGTATAACGTCTGAACCTATAGAGCCGTTTGAGGTAGCCACACCGATTGGGGACTTTATTGTAGCAAAACAGGTATATAAAAGCTGTTCTGTAATTGTATGTGGCCGTGACACTAAGGCAGATCTGGTGGAGTTAGATATGGTCGAGTTCGATGTTATTATGGGAATGGACTGGCTAGCCTCCTGTTATGCTAATGTTGACTGCCAAAATAAGGTAGTTCGTTTCCAGTTTCCCAGGGAGCCAGTTATAGAATGGGCCGGTAATACAGCATCGCCGAAAGGTAAGTTTATTTCATACCTTAAGGCGAAGAAAATGATCAAAAAGGGTTATTTTTATCATCTGGTTCGGGTACAAGACTTGACAGCAGAAACGCCGACTCTTCAGTCAGTTCCCGTGGTTAATGAATTTCCGGATGTATTCCCAGATGAGCTTCCAGGCCTTCCTCCGGAGCGGGAGATAGATTTTACTATTGATTTGCTTCCAGATACTCAGCCGATATCTATTCCCCCGTACAGAGTGGCACCGGCAGAATTGAAAGAACTGAAAGAGCAGTTGAAGGATCTGTTAGAAAAAGGCTTTATCAGGCCCAGTACTTTGCCTTGGGGATCCCCGGTATTATTTGTGCGTAAGAAAGACGGGTCGCTGCGTATGTGTATTGATTATCGGCAGCTGAATAAGGTAACTATAAAGAATAAATACCCCCTCCCCAGAATTGATGACTTGTTTGATCAGTTGCAGGGCGCCAAATATTTTTCGAAGATAGATCTTCGGTCAGGCTATCATCAGGTACGGGTACGAGAGGCTGATATTCCTAAGACAGCATTCCGGACCAGATATGGGCATTTTGAATTCAGAGTTATGTCTTTTGGGCTGACTAATGCTCCTGCGGTATTCATGGATTTAATGAACCGGGTATTCAGGCCGTTCTTCGACATGTTCGTAATTGTATTTATCGATGATATCCTGGTTTATTCTCGGTCCGAGGCAGAGCACGCAGATCATCTGAGAGCGGTACTTGGGGTACTTCGGCATCGGAAATTATATGCAAAATTTTCTAATTGTGAATTCTGGCTGGCTTCAGTGGCATTTCTGGGGCATATTATTGCAGCTGATGGTGTCCGGGTGGATACCCAGAAGATTGAGGCCGTGAAAAATTGGCCCAGACCCGCGACGCCCACAGAGGTACGTAGTTTCCTGGGGTTAGCAGGCTATTACAGAAGATTTGTGGAAAAGTTTGCTTCGATTTCAGCGCCTTTGACAAGGCTAACTCAGAAGGGAGCCAAGTTCCAGTGGACTGATGCTTGTGAACGAAGCTTCCAGTTGCTGAAAGAGAAGCTGACTACAGCCCCAGTTCTGACTCTTCCAGAGGGACCGATGGCTATGTTATTTATTGTGACGCTTCTGGCGTGGGATTGGGTTGTGTATTGATGCAGCACGGCAGAGTTATAGCTTATGCTTCTCGGCAATTGAAAAAGCATGAAAAGAATTATCCTACTCACGATCTGGAGCTTGCAGCGGTGATCCATGCCCTGAATATATGGAGACATTATTTATATGGCGTTCATGTTGATATCTATACAGATCATAAGAGTCTCCAGTATATTTTCAAGCAGAAAGAGCTTAATTTGCGGCAGCGGAGGTGGCTGGAGTTCCTGAAAGACTATGATGTGGATATTCTGTATCATCCGGGAAAGGCTAATGTTGTGGCAGATGCGCTTAGCCGGAAATCTATGGGCAGCTTGGCAGATTTACAGCCAGACAGGAGAGAGATAGTGCGTGACATTCATCAGTTGGCTAATCTTGGGGTTCGTCTGGCCGAATCTGGAGGTACACGGATTTCTATCGGAGGGGTTTCTGAATCATCTATTAAGGAAGATATCAAGCGGCATCAATATGAAGATCCTGTTTTGGCACGATACAGAGACACAGCCTATGATAAGGAGAAGACTCCATTCGAGTTCACTCCGGACGGGACTTTATTATTTAGGGGCAGGTTGTGTGTACCTGATATTGCAGGTCTTCGGCAGCAGGTTATGAGCGAGGCACATTATGCTCGCTATTCGGTCCATCCTGGGTCTACGAAGATGTACCATGATATCCGATGCTTATACTGGTGGGATGGCATGAAACGGGACATCGCAGAGTTCGTCGCCCAGTGTCCCAATTGTCAGCAGGTCAAGATTGAACACCAGAAACCGGGTGGACTATTGCAGGAAATGGAAATTCCAACGTGGAAGTGGGAGATCATTAATATGGACTTCATTACAGGGTTGCCTCGCACTCCACGGAAGTATTATTCCATCTGGGTTATTGTTGATAGGCTGAAAAAATCAGCCCATTTTCTCCCCGTCAGAACTACTTATTCCGCCGAGGATTATGCCAGGCTTTATATTAAAGAAATAGTGAAGCTTCATGGAGTTCCTATATCTATTATCACTGACAAAGGTGCTCAGTTCACAGCGAACTTCTGGAGATCTTTTCAGGAAGGATTAGGGACTCAGCTGAGCCTGAGCACAACTTTCCATCCTCAGAGTGACGGACAGGCCGAGCGCACTATCCAGATGCTTGAAGATATGTTGCGGGCCTGCGTTATTGATTTCAGAGGTAGCTGGGAGGATCACTTGCCATTGATTGAATTTTCTTATAATAACAACTACCATTCCAGCATCCAGATGGCTCCGTACGAGGCTTTATATGGTAGGAAATGCAGGTCACCTATCGGCTGGTTTGATATTGGCGAGACAGAGTTAATTGGCCCAGATATGATCCAGCAGGCCGTTGATAAGGTGAAACTTATCCGAGAGCGACTATTGGCAGCCCAGAGTCGACAGAAATCATACGCTGATAAACGGTGTCGACCGTTGGAATTCCTGGTAGGCGATTGGGTATTCCTGAAGGTATGGCCTATGAAAGGCGTGATGCGGTTTGGTAGGAAGGGTAAGCTCAGTCCGCGTTATATTGGGCCTTATCAGATTATTAGAAAAATTGGAAATGTCGCCTATGAGTTAGATCTGCCATCAGATTTGGAAGCGGTACATCCGGTATTCCATGTGTCTATGCTCCGCAAGTGCATTGGTGATCCTTCCAAAATATTCCCTGCGGATGACATTCAGGTGACGGAGCGGTTATCTTACGAGGAGCAGCCCGTAGCCATTCTAGACCGCCAGGTAAGAAAGCTCCTGAACAAATATGTAGCCTCTGTTAAGGTGCTGTGGCGGAACAACAATAGGGAAGAAATGACCTGGGAGGCCGAAGAGGAGATGAAGAAGAAATACCCTCATTTGTTCCCTATGCCCTCAGGTAATCTCGAATCCTTGTTTAATTCCCTTTCAATAACGAATGTGCTGCCTATAAACATGAAACTCCCCCGGAGTATTCTCAGACCCTATAAGATTAATTTAACATTCGAGGACGAATATTCTAAAGGGGGGGAGAATGTTATATCCCGTGTTTTCGCACATTTGGAAAATTAGAAATAATCTTGACTTGTATAAAATAAGGTTATAATTGGTTACATCTAGCACATGAGTTGGTTGTGAAAGAATATTAATGTGGAAGTGCCGAGGAAGTCTAAGGGAATATTTGGAATTTTGGAAATTAGTTTCGGGATTTGTAAAACAAGGACTTAAATCCATTGGGCTAAGAAAATTGAAGAGAATAATGAGGCCCAAAAATCATGGGGTGGCCGGCCAACATGCCTTGGCCCAAACCCATGAAGTTGGTCATGTGACTAAGTCATGTGATCAACTTAAAGATAAGAGCTAACTTCATGAAAATTCAAGAAACAAAAAAAAATTGAAGAACACCCCAAAAGGAGGCTCTCGGCCGAAACCCTTAGGAGAATTTTTTTTTTCTAAGTCCTTCAATCTTCTTCTTAAAATCTTGTTCTTCTTGTATTCATAGTAAGCTCAGGACGCTCTCCAACGCGCTATAATTAGTTAAGCGAGGGAACAACGTTTGCGGCAAGTTGAAGTTCGGAGAAAAAGGTAAGAATTTCTCCCTTATCTTTGTGTTATGAAGGCTTGTTTGTGTTGTAGTATATAGAAATGTGTTGATTGTATGGAAAAATGGAAGTTTGCAAAGTGAGTTTGGAATATGGCTTGTAGCCGTGGGCATGTGTGTATGGTGTGGTTATAATGTGTTGAATTCATGTTATATTCTAGTTGTGATTGTGATGAAATGCATATGGGAATTGAGAGTTGGATGAATTTAATTGATATTGATAAAATAGGCATATGGCCGTAAGGTGTGTTTGGCTTGGGATAGAAATGAATTAAGTTGTTTAGTGTGTAATTGTGATGATCATTGATGGGTTCAGAAGTTGGAAGCATGTTATGAAGTTGTATGCCAAAGGTTTGATGTTTTGCACAAGTTATGACTTTGACGGAAAGTTGTATATTATGTATATCGAGTGTATAACTTGAGGAAATGATATGAAATGTTTCTAAATATATACTGTGATAATCTTGATTGATAATGAATGTGAAATCATTGATATTAGTTTGAAAGTTTGGGTTAGAATGAAGGTTATGGCAACTTGTGAGAAAGATGACTAGTTGAAGGATATTTGTGTTTTTAATGTTCTTTGTTGATGTTGATGTTGTCGTTTGGGTTGTTGTTGATGGTTTCTAACCGAGTTGAATTCTCGGGGGTGCTATATGTATAGGGGAAGTGCTGCCAAAATTTCGGTAGACAATTATGCATTAAGTTGAAACTTTGGTATTCATAACTCACAATTGGTAAACTTGACCAATTGCAGATTTTTGACGAGACGGGAAGTGAGTTTGGAAAGGCGTGAGGAGCTTGAAAGGTATGTAAAGAAACCCCAATTCTTCCCTTGGCATGTCCTTAGTGTGTTAGGGTCGGATCCGGGCCTCGAAAGACTTCTCGGCCCTCGGAATCCGCAAGAGAAAATTTCAGTTTTTCCTTCAGTAGAATTGAATCATTTCAGTACGCTTTGCATGAAATAATGCAACTTTGCTCTAAATTACTTGGGAAGTCATAGAATGTTTGTAGAACCTTTTTAGGTGACCCCATAAGCTTAGAGGGCACAATTTGAGCCCGCCGCCTTGTTTGTCCCGAGGCGGGCCCACTATTCCCGGTTTTGCCCTTAATGTACTAAAGCTTTCCTTTTAAGCGATTTTTGAAAGAAACGTTTGACTACCCTTTTTAATTACCTAACGAATATTGTTTTAAATATCCTATTAAGTCTTGTAAATTATTTTGACACCCGGAACGACTTCAGGAAGGTTATACTTCTGTAATTTATTATGATATCCGAAATGCATCTATTATGATCCCGTCCAACTCCATTGGATTTGTTTGGCTTTGATACGCCTCACCGAGTCTTTGAAAACATTTATGATATTTTTAAATTGCATTAGTCTCTCACTACTCCATTCGTGGATGCCCCAATGTTTCCCACACTGAGCCCGGGCCAGGATATGTTGTCAAGCGTGATCCTTTGCATTGTTCGTCGTGCCTCGATGTGAGGGGGCAGGTATACGCGTACATGGGTTTGTGGAGTATGCTGTGCCATGTACGCTTGTTCTGATATGATTTACTATGGCCATCTGATATGACATATTATGTTACGGGGTTATGCCCCTATTCTGATTCTTCTGTGTTGTGGCACCAGCGTCGGGAGGGTGGCCACGTTCTGTCTGCCGAGTCCCTTGGAAGGGGCCGGATTTGATATGACATATGTTTCTGTACATACTCCGCATGTTTTGAAAATATATATCTGATACTTTGTATTCTCTGTTTACTTTCTGTACGTTCTATACCAGTTATGATTTTGTTTCTGCAACTCAGGCTTTACATATTCAGTACATATTTCGTACTGACCCGCTTTCCTCGGGGGCTGTGTTTTCATGCCGCGCAGGTACTGGCGATAGGTTTGCCGATCCGTCTGTCTAGGATATCTTTTCCGCCATTTGGAGCGCTCTTTTATTCAGAGCCATCTTTTGGTACAGTCTGTCACTTCTATATGTGTATATTCTCGTTCATGGGTACGGCGGGGTTGGGTCATGACAATATTCTCTCAATCAATCTTCCAATCAATGTACTTGTTTAGATCACTAGTTCCTTTAAATGGTGGAATAGTGATCTTGACATTGTTAAGATTAGTATCCCTTCTGCCTTGATTCCCTCAAGATTTCTCCCAACATACGCTCCTCGGCCTCCTCTTCCTCTATATCTCCTTTTGCCCCTTTGTTCTTGGGCTCTTCGAACTTATTGTTGATCAAACTCGTCTTCGGCTTGTCCTAAGTTATGGACCTCAACATCTTCATCAACCGGGACAAAATGTCTCCTTGCCCTCATAGGACGTACTTGCACTTGAATTTGAGGATTCAGAAGTATGGAATTTTGAACTCTAGGAACTTGAGGAGTTCCCATAGCACGAGCATTACAGGTGGCTTCTTCCCTCAATCTTGGTTGATGGGTCACCTCATTAAATTGCTCCGGTGTTATTGTACTAGAATCGGCGTCCCCTGGAACCAATGGTGCTCCCTCTTGTTCAAGGGCTTGCATCCTTGTTTCCACTCCGTCTATCTTAGCCGTCAACTGAGCGGTCATGTTGTTCATTGCCGCCACAAGGTTAGCTATAGTCACTCCTCCTTGTGCCTCCGCAACAATTTCATCTCCCGCCATCGTACCTGCATAACAAAGCTTAAAGAAATGGGTTAAGGTTACAAATCACCTTACTTACTCCCTTACTTTATTTAGGTGGTGCTCGGTTCCCTCAATAATGTAAAGGTTTGGTTCACTCCAACTTGTTGTAATTAGCTTTCTCGGAATTGACCAACTCCTTTTTTATCACTTCAACTACACAAAAGACGCTACTTTTTTGGGATTAGAGTGACTTTATTAACTCTATAGTCGGATGATTCCTTTAAATATGGCACACTTGAGTAAACAATTCACTACGAATCAGACTGAGAAAAGTTTGAAAAGAATTGGAACGAAAGAAGTTATAGCTCAAGAACTAGTAAACTTTGAGAAGATAATTACTCAATGGATACTAGCAAGAAGTTATTATCACAAAGAATGGATTAAGAAGCTTCCCAACCCCCTTTAAAACGTGCAAGGCAGCCCCCCAAGTCTTACTAATTAATCACCTTTGACCAACTTATCTTGGAATTTAATTACCACAAGATTCAATGATAGCCTCTCGTCTTCCCAAAAGATACACACAGAACATTCATAAAATCTGTATGAACACTCAAGAACACAAGTATTCAAAATAGTAGAAATGATATACCAAAACGGCCATCTTGATGTCTAGTTTCCAAATATCACCACGGATCACCCAAGACACCTAAACTAATGGCACGATTGGAGACTTTAAAAACAATAGTTCATACACTTCTTCCTGAACGTATGAACATCTAAGAACACAAGTCTTCAAACACAAAAATAAGATTCAACAATAGATCAAGAACACCCAAAAACTCCAAGTAACACGAATTTCATCCAAAACAACAATGATCAAGAAGTTTAAACCCTAAGAGCACTAGGAAATTCGTCCAAACAAGACTTTTTTATTAATTATTATTATTATTATTATTATTATTATTATTATTATTATTAATAAAGTTTGACACAAAACAAGAACTAGATTTGTAGGGATATATCTATGATCGGCTTCTGATACCAAATGATGCAAGAAAATAAAGACAAGATAGAAAAGAAGATAGAATTGATAAACAATTGGACAATAACTAGAAGAACTAGCCCTAGTTACCTTCCAAAAGGATCAACGGCACCTATCTTATGCAACAATCCTCAAGAGAATAACAATCCCTTGCAAATTAAATAATCAAAACAAGGTTGTACAATTAGGAGTCCACCAAATCTCAACTAGAGAGAAACGTTCAATATTCATATATTTCAAGATAGGTCGAATGAGAAATAGTTCTAAGTGTAGCTTATATAGATAAACTCTACACCTGATCTTTAGAGTAATAGCCACAAGTCTTTAAAGTAACAGCCACAAGTAGGCTTTTTAAAATATGGCCTATCAAGGCTCCAAATCATTTGCCACACACATGAGACTCCAAAGTGGGTCCATAGGCTAGCACAAATAAGTCCATAGGATTCTTCCCCGGGCTAGGCAATGTCCACGGCTCCTGAAACGCAAACTCCTTGTCCAAAGCTAGGTGAACATCATGAAAGACCAGAGCCTGACTCCTAGTGAATGGCCGGGAAGGCTGGAACATGTCTTGATCAGTTTGGACTGCATCACATGGTGTCTCGGTATCTATTATTTCAGATAGAGGAGCACAGTTTATGGGTAATTTCTGGAGATCCTTCCAGGAAAGATTGGGGACGTAGGTGAACCTTAGTATAGCTTTCCACCCTCAGACAGATGATCAGGCTGAGGGTACTATTTAGACGCTCAAGGATATGTTACGAGCATGTGTGCTGGACTTCAGAGGGAGCTGGGATTATAATTTTACAGTCTTTGAATTTGCATATAATAATAGCTATCACTCCAGTATCGAGATGGCTCCATATGAAGCCTTATATAGGAGAAAGTGTAGATTTTCCATCGGATGGTTTCAGGTTGGTGAATCAGAGTTATTGGGACCTGATTTGGTCTAGCAGGCTTTAGAGAAGGTTAATCTCATCCAGGAGAGGTTATTAGCAGCTCAGAGACTCCAGAAGTCGTACGTTGATATTCAATGACGAGACCTGGAGTTCTAGGTTGACGATTGGGTTTTCTTAAAGATGTATCTAGGGCAAGCTTAACCCTAGATACATCGAGCCTTACAGGATTGTTCACAGAGTACGCCAAGTGGCCTACGAATTAGATCTACCTTCAGACTTAGAGTCAGTGCATCCCTGGTCTTTCATGTATCAATGCTTCAGAAGTGCATCGGAGACCCTTCCCAAGTTGTGCTAGTAGATGACGTTCAGGTCACAGCAAAATTATTATATGGAGAGATTCCAATTGCTATTCTAGATCGTCTAGTTCATAGATTAAGGACTAAGGACGTGGGTTCAGTAAAAGTACTTTGGAGAAACAAAAATGTCAAGGAGATGACTTAGGAAGCCAAGGAAGATATGAAATCTAGATATCCTCACATGTGTTCGATTACAGATGATATTCAAACTGAGGCACCATCGCACTTGTAGATACAGGGTTGTTTGGCATGAGGTGAGTATCATGATTTTGATTATTGACCTTCATATTTGTTGGTTATTGGTTATTATAGCCCTGTGTGGCATATATATTGCATTTTTTGTCTAAGTGGTAGGTTGGTAGTAGTAAAGTTATAGGGGAGACTCTACCGAAATGTTTGTAAACCCTTAGAATAAACATTCGCGGAAGAATGTTTCTAAGGGAGGAAGGATGTTACACCTCATACTTTTGTGGGTTGAGTTAATCAACGTAGACTTGGAGAATAATATTATCCTTGAGGTTATAAGCGGTTAATCATGTTAATCCTAAGGGAAAAAAAAGACAATATTTGGTAGGTATTAGGAGGTTTAGAGATTAAACGAATCGAAGAGAATACGTGTCGTCGAAAATCAAGTATTGGGAAAAGATGTACGGCCTGTACATATGAGATACGACCCGTACCTAGTGGGCCTCCACCGTATCTCCTATCCAAAAAATTAGAATTTTTCCTTTCTAGGTACGGACTGTACATAGTATGTACAGGTAGTACAAATGGCCGTACATTGAGGCGGCCATATTGTCACGATCCAACCGCTGAGTCGTGACGAGTGCCTAAGCATTACTTACCAAGCACCCTTGTACTTGCCCATACATTCCTGGCTAAGTGGGTGGCCTATAAGACCTATGGCTTAGCTATGCTGACTCATAAAATAATGAAATCAAGGACTATCAGTCGTCTAAGCATGTGTGCTTACATACTGTAAATAACAGTGCAGGCCTACAAGGCCGCTACATATGATGTACCACAAAAGGATGAGAGCCGACATGGCTATATCTCGTCTACTGCACCCATCTGTCTACAGACCTCTACTGGAGTACCAAACTGTGGAAATAGTGGGACAGGGCCTCACCGTACCCGTATACATATACATCGGAACATAACGTACAAAAATAGATAGCAGCTCTGGATTGAGTAGAGCGCACCAACAATAGCTGAGAAGAGGCTCTACTGGGCTAGATCGCCCCTCTGTCTATCTATACCTGCGGTTTTGAACGTTATAGCCCGTGTTTTGAACGTTCGGATAATTCAAGATAATTGGCAAAAGTTAAGGGAAAGCCTATTTTTCAAGTTATTTTAATATACAAATTGTTCATTAGTATGGAAATATTGAGAAAGGCTAAGGGTAAAAAGGGAAATTCGCAAAATAGTTCATGGTAATATTGTGGAAGTCTAGGGCAAAACGGGAATTTCACAAAATGTTCAAGAAAATTCTTGAAAATGCCACTTTGGCCGTGTGACATAAAGAGTAGGCCCCACCCATGGCCATGTGTCCATATTCTTACTTGAGGGGCTAATATATATATATATATAGATAAATGGTGGAAAAAATAAATAAGACATATTTATCTTCATCTTTTAGAAAGATGAAGAAACTTGGAGAAAGCAAGAAACATAAGAGACCATTCGGCCATGGCTATCAAAAATTGACCAAGAAAAATTATTTCTTCTAGTATTCCAAGCAATTGGAAGGTCCTCTTTAACATGGAAGGGTTGTTGGAGCAATAAAACTATTTAATTGTGCAAGTTCACAACCTTAGCCAAGCCAAGAAGTTGAGTGAGAAGGGTATGTGCTCAATCCTCTTTTACATGTGCTATGGATGATTTTTATATGTTGTAGCATGAAGAAATGGATGAAATTCATGGAACTAGATATGTTGGAGAGAAGCCGTCTGGATGTTGTATGGTATTGAAGTGATGAATTGATTTTACTTAGTATTTTAATTGTTGTTGTGGTAGATTCTATGATGAAAAATGAGGACTTAATGGTTGGAAATGAAGTTGTAATCGTTTGTGGATTATGGAAGAAGTTAAAGTGACATTAGTATGGTTCCTTATAATTATAAGAATAGAGTTGCTAATGTGTAGGTTGTAAAAATAATTCATGAATTTCGAAGTGAGACATGTGTTTGGAAGTAATATGTTGATTGGGTTGTTTGGAATATTACGAGAATTGTTTGAAGTATTCTTGAACCATGTTAGAATGATTTCGGATTAATACTTGGATGTGAGATCATTAATGTCACGACCCAGCCCCGTGGGCCGCGACTGGTGCCCTATTTGGACACCCGAACTCATTCGCTTACCAAATCGACATATCGAAGACTTATTCAAATTTAGCATACGTTATTTTGAACAGATGCTGAAAACAGATATCATCTTAAGCGATCACCCGTATTGAAATATCATACCAAAAACCGGTAGGCTGGCGGAATACACATCGCCCGAATACACATACATATACAAACATATGGGCCGTTTTGGCCATAATAGCAAACGGGGCCGCTTAAGGCACAAATCACAAACATAATCGAACAAACGTGACCCATGACCCACATATATGACTACAGGCCTCTACAAACCATAACAGAAACATATGACGGGACAGGGCCCCGCCGTACCCAAATAGCCATATATACAGAACATGTATAACAGAAGATATGTACCAAAATTATGAGCTCCGGATCAAAAGGAGTACTCCAAACAGCAGAATAAGTATCCTACACTGGCTTTTGAAGTTACGAGCTTTTGAAGTACAGAACCTTCTAAAAATATTTCATAAGCCATACTTGGAAATTCAAGTATCATTCATATTAGAAAACTTTCGAACATCATTATGGATCGAATATTCATATTAGGAAACTTTCGAATTACGTTATGGATCAAAATCAAATGTAGACTTTTGGACCATATTTACGTACCAAAATATTCATCAAAGATTTAGTCCTCTCGATTTTTCTTTCGAACAACATTCGGAAACATAACCATTAGAGTCTTCGAATATCACAAATATGTATCAAGCCATATGAAATAGCTTATGGAAGTCAAAGATGTTAGCCATCCTAGTGGCTCTAAGAGTAGGATTTTCTTTATAAGCATACATATACATTTTTGTTCATTTCAAAAGGATCATGCCAAAATAAGGAAAGGTAGGCTTTACATACCTCGATCGCTCGCTAACCAAATCCCGACCCAAGTCTCGGGCTCTCCAATATCTACAATAACGTTATCAATTACCAAACATTAGCTACAAGTACTTAAAAATCCAATTCTAACTAGTACTTGTCTACAGAAATTTCGGCAGCACCTCCCTTGTAAATTCAACATCCCCGAGAATTCAACTCGGCCAAATTCATCAACAACCATACCAACAATACCAAAAACCATACCAATAACATCAAGAATCAATTTAAAGCGCATTCTAATATTAGTAACCTTCAATCTCGACGTAGCTTATCACATTCAATTCAACTACGTATTTTCAAGCCAATATCAACGCTCACATATCCATTACTAATCCAAGATCATTCAATCACAATTTAAGAACACTTTACACAATTTGTACAATATTCAAACAATCCCACTAACAGCATATTCTACCCGAAACTTCTACAAACGCAACGGAACTACGACGACGCATTTTCTTCTTTCAAATTCATCAACAACAACAACAATTCGTACTTTAGCAACTCAACTTCCATAATTACATAAAACCATATTAAAATCACATAATTTCCTACAACAACTTACAACAAAATTTTCATGCCAACTTGAACCATTAGTCTTCCATTTACATCACAAGGGCCACAACAACACAATTAACATACTAAATAAATTTAATTCATCTTCCTTCACTACACCACACCACACGGCCACACGCACTCACACACACCCACACGGCTATACCCACAACACACAATATTCATACTTTTCATTCATTTCCACATACTACAATATATATATAAGTCTTCCATAATTTAAAAAGGATAGAATTCTTACCGTTTCTTCAATTTTCCACTTGCCACAAAAGGTATTTTCTTGCCTAAAAAATTATACCACGTTGAAGAGGGTCTTGAACTTAGTAGGAATACTAGAAAATTATCATTTTTGGTCCAAGGATTGATGGCTTAAATTATTTTTTTCTCCCTCTCTTGTTGGCCGAATTCCCTTCTTCGTTTTTTTTTTGCTCTCAACTTTTGTTTTGTTTTCTTGAAACTTCTTGAATAATGAAGAGTTTGTGGCCCCTTTCTCTTATTTATTACATGTGTTTAATTTTTACATGGGCTTGGGCCATTTTTTTCCCCTTGGCCGGCCACCCCATGGACTTGGGCCTCTCCTTTTTTTTTTTTTTTTTGATCTTTCCTAGCCGACTTACTTTTGGTCAATATTTTGTAATTCATGAAGCTGATTTCCAAAATTCCAATTTTGCCCTTAGCCTTCCTCAATATTTCCGCATCAATATTTTTCATGAACAACATATTTATTGAATAAGATCAAAATGTTGCCGTATCTCTTATTAGTCACAATTATTTCAATTTATCCGAATGTGCAAAATTACGGGATATAACATCCTCCCCCCCTTTAGAAAATTTGTCCTCGAATGTTAAACTAGCCTTATAGGGTCCTGTAAGCATTTCGGGGGAGTTTCTTTTTATGGACAGCACATATAAACCATTTACCAATCAATATAACCAATTAAGAAATTTAGATTACCTGTAGGCATAGGAAACAAGTGAGGATAATTCTTCTTCATCTCGTCCTCCGCTTCCCAGGTCATTTCCTCTCGGTTATTGTTTCGCCACAAGACTTTAACATAAGGTCCATCTTTGGTGCGCAGTCTCCTCACCTGACGATCCAAAATAGCTACAGGCTGTTCTTCATAGGACAGTTCCTCTATTACCTGGATATCCTCTATAGGAAATATTCTGGAAGGATCACCAATACACTTACGGAGCATTGATACATGGAATACCGGATGTACTGCCTCCAGATCAGATGGTAAGTCTAACTCGTAGGCGACCTCGCCTATTTTTCGAACGATCTGATAAGGCCCAATATATCGCGGACTGAGCTTTCCTTTTCTGCCGAATATCATTACACCTTTCATAGGTGACACTTTCAGAAATACCCAGTCACCAATCTGGAACTCTAAAGGTCGACGCCGTTTATCTGCATATGATTTCTGTCGACTCTGGGCTGCTAATAACCGTTCTCAGATGAGTTTCACCTTATCGACTGCTTGCTGGATCATATCTGGACCAATCAATTTAGTTTCACCCACATCGAACCAACCAATCGGAGACCTGCATTTTCTACCATATAGGGCATCATACGGCGCCATCTAAATGCTGGAATGATAACTATTATTATAAGCAAATTCAATAAGCGGCAAATGATCATCCCAAATACCTCTGAAATCAATAACACAGGCCCATAGCATATCTTCCAGTGTCTGAATAGTACGTTCAGCCTCTCCGTCAGACTGAGGATGGAATGCTGTACTAAGACTCACCTGAGTCCCTAACTAGTCCTGAAACGATCTCCAAAAATTAGCTGTAAACTGTGCACCTCTGTCGGATATAATAGATGTAGGAACTCCGTGAAGCCTTACTATCTCTTTAATATACAACTGGGCATAATCCTCAGCCGAATAAGTGGTCCTGACTGGAAGAAAATGGGCCGATTTTATCAGCCCATCAACAATAACCCAAATAGAATCATACATTCGTGGAGTACGCGGTAAGCCTGTAATGAAATCCATGTTGATTATTTCCCATTTCCAAGCTGGAATTTCCATTTCCTGTAACAACCCCCCGGGCTTCTGATGCTCGATCTTAACCTGTTGGCAATATGGGCACTGAGCAACGAACTCTGCAATATCTCTTTTCATACCATCCCACCAATATAAGCATATGAGATCATGGTACATTTTAGTGGATCCAGGATGAACAGAATACCGAGCATTATGTGCCACTCCCATTATCTGCCGCCGCAGCCCTGCAACGTTAGGTACACATAACCTGCCTCTATATAATAATACCCCGTCAGGTGAAATTTCGAATTGGGTCTTTTCCTTATCAAGGGCTGTGTCCTTGTACTGTACCAGAATAGGGTCCTCGAACTGACGTTGTTTTACCTCTTCCATAATAGATGATTCAGCAACATCTCAGACAGAAACCCCAATATTTCCAGAATCGGCCAAACAGACTCCAAGACTGGCCAGCTGATGAATCTCACGAACTAATTCTGTCCTTTCTGGCTGCACGTCGGTCAGACTGCCCATGGACTTGCGGCTAAGTGCATCGGCTACAACGTTGGCTTTTCCCAGATGATACAAAATGTCAACGTCATAATCTTTCAATAATTCGAGCCATCTTCTTTGCCGCAAATTCAACTCCTTTTGTTTAAAAATGTACTGAAGGATTTTGTGATCTGTATAAATATCAACATGAACCCCATATAAGTAATGCCGCCATATCTTCAAAGCATGAATTACCGTGGCTAGTTCCAGATCATGAGTAGGATAATTTATCTCGTGCGGTCTGAGCTGCCGGGAAGCATAGGCTATAACTCGACCATGCTGCATTAATACACAACCTATCCCAATACTGGAAGCATCACAATAGATAACATACCCATCTGACCCCTCTAGAAAAGTTAGAACTGGAGCTGTAATCAATTTTTCCTTCAGCAACTGGAAGCTGCGTTCACAAGCATCGGTCCACTGAAATTTTGCTGCCTTCTGAGTTAGCTTCGTTAATAGTCCTGCAATAGAACAAAAATTCTCCACAAACCTTCTGTAATACCCTGCTAATCCCAGAAAACTGCGTACCTTAGTCGGTGTCGTAGGCCTAGGCCAATTTTGCACGGCCTCAATCTTCTGTGTATCGACCCGAATACCATCTGCTCCGATGATATGCCCCAAGAATGCCACTGAGGTCAACCAGAATTCACACTTAGAGAACTTAGCATATAATTTATGTTGCCGAAGTGTGCCAAGTACTGTCCTCAGATGATCTGAATGCTCCTCTGCTGATCGTGAATAAACCAGAATGTCATCAATAAATACGATCACGAACATGTCTAGAAACGGACTGAATACCCGATTCATCAAATCCATAAACACTGCTGGGGCGTTGGTCAGCCCAAAAGACATCACCCTGAACTCATAATGCCCATATTGGGTCCTAAAAGCAGTCTTTGGAATATCTGCCTCTCGTACCCGCACCTGATGATAGCCCGAGCGCAAATCTATCTTCGAAAAATATTTAGCACCCTCCAACTGGTCAAATAAATCATCAATCCGGGGGAGGGGATATTTATTCTTTATAGTCACCTTATTCAGCTGTCTGTAATCAATGCATATCCGCAACGACCCGTCTTTCTTTCTTACAAACAATACCGGTGCTCCCTAAGGTGACGTACTGGGTCTGATGAAGCCTTTTTCTAATAAATCTTTCAGCTGCTCCTTTAATTCTTTCAATTCTGCAGGTGCCATTCTGTAAGGAGGAATAGATATAGGCTGAGTATCTGGTAGCACATCTATCGTGAACTTGATCTCCCGTTCAGGTGGAAGACCTAGAAGCTCGTCCGGAAATACATCTGGAAATTCATTGACAATTGGGATTGACTGGAGAGTAGGTGTCTCTGCTTTAATATCATGTACGCGAACCGGATGATAAATATACCCTTTCTGAATCATCTTCCTGGCCTTGAGGTATGAAATAAACTTACCCCTCGGCGATGTTGTATTTCCTGCCCATTCTATAACTGGTTCCCCTGGAAACTGGAAACGAACTACCTTTTTCTGGCAGTCAACATTAGCATAATAAGAGGCTAACCAATCCATACCCATAATAACATCGAATTCCATCATATCTAATTCTACCAAATCGGACTTAGTGCAACGGCCACATATAATCACAGAACAATCTTTATATACCTGCCTCGCTACAATAAAATCCCCGACCGGCATAGCTACCTTGAACGGCTCTATAGGTTCAGGTGTTATCTCAATTTTACTAGAAACGAGGGGAGAAATATATGATAAAGTAGAACCTCGATCGATCAATGCATATACAGCTCGAGAATAGACCAATAATGTACCTGTGACTACATTTGGGGACGCCTCCTGATCCTGTCGGCTAGCCAATGCATATATGCGGTTCGAAGGACCGCTAGAATCAGTAACCCCACCACGGCCTCTACCGCGGCCCGCTGGTGCTGGCATACCCCGCCCCACAGGGCGCATAGCTGTAGGAGTGGAAGACGAACCAGCAGATGATACCGTCGGCTGAGCTGCAACACCAGAACCACCCGCCAGTGGACAATCTCTCATAATACGACCCAGGCGGCCACAAGAAAAACAAGCTCCTGTAGCTCGGTAGCACTCTCCTGGATGAGACCTCCCACAATAAGAACACCGAGGCATAGGTTGCCTCGCCTGACTGGAACCTCGGCTCACCTGCGAACCTGAAGCCCTGGAGCTCTGGCCCGCTCCTGAGTGCCTTGCACCGTCAAATCGTCTGCCTGTAGACTGTGGACGTGTACTCCGGCCTGACTGAGGGGGATATCTGCTATACTGCTGCTGAGGCTGCCCGCCTCGAGACTCCCCTAAATAACTGGCTGATCTAGCCCTCTTGGGTTGCCTCCTGTCACGATCTCTATCAGGTTGGCGCCCTCTGTGCCGGTCCTCCATACCCTGTGCATAGGCCTGTAACCGGGAAATGTCCATCCCAATCTGTGGCGCCATCGCCATACAGCAATCCACCAAATAATGATCCAGCCCTATCACGTACCGATGCATTCGGTCAGCCATATCAGCTACTATGGTAGGTGCATATCTGGCTAGAGAATCAAACTCCAAGCTGTACTCTTGGACACTCCTACCTCTCTGCCTCAGCTATAAAAATTTGTCAACTCTCGCCCGCCGCAACTCTGGGGGCAAAAAGTGGCTGAGAAAAGTTGCTGTAAACTCATCCCACACAGCGGGAGGAGCATCCTCGCCTCTGGACAGCTCCCAAGACTCGTACCAATTAATCGCTATGTCCCGCATTCTGTGTGAAGCCAGCTCGACAGACTCAGTCTCAGAAGCCCTGTCCAGTCTCAGTGTGCGCTGCATCTGTCGAATGAAATCCTGGGGTTCCTCCTCGGGCTTAGACCCGTAGAACTTTGGGGGATTACAGGTCAAGAAATCACGGACCCTCAAACTATCACGTCTGTCACCATCATCACCCCCTAGCCCGCGTCTGCGAGCCTGTCCTGCTACTAATGTCGTCAATAACTGCACAACATCCCTCATCGCCCTATCCTCCGCCCCTGGCTGGGGAGCTGGAGCCTCCGAAACTAATGGTGGAGCCGCTCCAGGCTCCTCTAATGGTGGGGGTGTAGCAGAACCCACTGACTGGGGCGCAATATCAGGCATAGTCTGAGCCCGAGCCCGAGTGACCCTCTGTATCTGACTGGTCTCTCCTGCCACTGCTTTGCCCTTCCGGGCAGCCGTCGTTTTCTTCGGAGGCAGAACTTTAAACATAACAATCGGTCAGAAAGAAATCATCCTAATAGCACAGCTCTATCGCACGATCTAATATCCAAAGAAAGGTAATACCCTAAATGTCCTGTAGCCTCCTGTTTATAGATGTGGTGCACAACATACCGATAAACAAGACTCTACTAGACACGGCTTGTAGACATTCCGAGGACAAACCGCTCTGATACCACTTTTGTCACGACCCAGCCCTGTGGGCCGCGACTGGTGCCCTATTTGGACACCCGAACTCATTCGCTTACCAAATCGACATATCGAAGACTTATTCAAATTTATCATACGTTATTTTGAATAGATGCTAAAAACAGATATCATCTTAAGCGGTCACCCGTACAGAAATATCATACATAAAACCGGTAGGCTGGCGGAATACACATCGCCCGAATACACATACATATACAAACATATGGGCCGTTTTGGCCATAATAGCAAACGGGGCCGCTTAAGGCACAAATCACAAACATAATCGAACAAACGTGACCCATGACCCACATATATGACTACAGGCCTCTAAAAACCATAACAGAAACATATGACGGAACAGGGCCCCGCCGTACCCAAATAGCCATATATACAGAACATGTATAACAGAAGATATGTACCAAAAATATGAGCTCCGGATCAAAAGGAGTACTCCAAGCAGCAGAATAAGTATCCTACACTGGCGGGTCACCTGAACGAACGTCTGTACCTGCGGGCATGAAACGCAGCCCCCGAAGAAAGGGGGTCAGTACGAAAGATGTACTGAGTATGTAAAGCATGAAATACAGTAATCTGAATCATAACTAAAGTGAAAGGTACAGAAAATGGATACAGAATTAGTATATCAAAACCTCTGCTGAAAATATAAATAATGCAAATAAAAATCATGCATAGGGCTCAGGAACGTGGTCGCCACTCCGACTCTGGCGCCACAACACATCATACTCCAGAAGGTTTCAAATCTCCGTACAATCCCCGAACATATCGTATCATCATAACATATCACAACATCAGAACATATCATATGCCATATCACATCATAACGCCGTATATATGCGGTACCCGGCCCTATGGCGAGGTCTCGGGAACCATAACACATCATACTGCCGAATATAACATAGTCCGCACGATCACAAAATCGGCCCGGGATCCGGCGAACGATATCATAGTAGTATGCACGAGCGGAGTAGTGAGGAAACCATATGCATATAAGTACATAAATAAATTTCAAAACTCCATGGACAAACATATTTACCGACACCTGAAGGCTCAAAAATAAGATTTGGGTCAATCAGAATTAGTATAAGAAAGTTGCGAGTTTTTGAAGTACAGAACCTTCTAAAAATATTTCATAAGCCATACTTGGAAATTCAAGTATCATTCATATTAGAAAACTTTCGAACATCATTATGGATCGAATATTCATATTAGGAAACTTTTGAATAACATTATGGATCAAATCAAATGGAGACTTTTGGACCATATTTACGTACCAAAATATTCATCAAAGATTTAGTCCTCTCGATTTTTCTTTCGAACAACATTCGGAAACATAACCATTAGAGTCTTCGAATATCACAAATATGTATCAAGCCATATGAAATAGCTTATGGAAGTCAAAGATGTTAGCAATCCTAGTGGCTCTAAGAGTAGGATTTTCTTTATAAGCATACATATACATTTTTGTTCATTTCAAAAGGATCATGCCAAAAGAAGGAAAGGTAGGGTTTACATACTTCAATCGCTCGCTAACCAAATCCCGACTCATGTCTCGGGCTCTCCAATAGCTACAATAACATTATCAATTACCAAACATTAGCTACAAGTACTTAAAAATCCAATTCTAACTAGTACTTGTCTACAGAAATTTCGGCAGTACCTCCCCTGTAAATTCAACATCCCCGACAATTCAACCCGGCCAAATTCATCAACAACCATACCAACAATACCAAAAACCATACCAATAACATCAAGAATCAATTTAAAGTGCATTCTAATATTAGTAACCTTCAATCTCGACGTAGCTTATCACATTCAATTCAACTACGTATTTTCAAGCCAATATCAACGCTCACATATCCATTACTAATCCAAGATCATTCAAACACAATTTAAGAACACTTTAAACAATTTGTACAATATTCAAACAATCCCACTAACAACATATTCTACCCGAAACTTCTACAAACGTAACGGAACTACGACGACGCATTTTCTTCTTTCAAATTCATCATCAACAACAACAATTCGCACTTTAGCAACTTCACTTCCATAATTACATAAAACCATATTAAAATCACATAATTTCCTACAACAACTTACAACCAAATTTTCATGCCAACTTGAACCATTAGTCTTCCATTTACATCACAAGGGCCACCACAACACAATTAACATACAAAATAAATTTAATTCATCTTCCTTCACTACACCACACCATACGGCCACACACACTCACACACACCCACACGGCTACACCCAAAACACACAACTTTCATACTTTTCATTCATTTCCACATACTACAATATATATATAAGTCTTCCATAATATAAAAAGGATAGAATTTTTACCTTTTCTTCAATTTGCCACTTGCCGCAAAAGGTATTTGCTTGCCTCAAAAATTATACAACGTTGAAGAGTGTCTTGAACTTAGTAGGAATACTAGAAAATTATAATTTTTGGACCAAGGATTGATGGCCTAAATTATTTTTTCTCCCTCTCTTGCTAGCCGAATTCCCTTCTTCTTCTTTTTTTTTGCTCTCAACTTTTGTTTTGTTTTCTTGAAACTTCTTGAATAATGAAGAGTTTGTGGCCCCTTTCTCTTATTTATTACATGGGTTTAATTTTTACATGGGCTTGGGCCATTTTTTTCCCCATGGCCGGCCACCCCATAGACTTGGGCCTCTCCTTTCTCTTTTTTTTTTTTTGATTTTTCCTAGCCCACTTACTTTTGGTCAATATTTTGTAATTCATGAAGCTAATTTCCAAAATTCCAATTTTTCCCTTAGCCTTCCATAATATTTCGCATCAATATTTTTCATGAACAACATATATATTGAATAAGATCAAAATGTTGCCTTATCTCTTATTAGTCACTATTATTTCAATTTATCCGAATGTGCAAAATTACGGGATATAACAATTAATGTTAGCTTGACTATATGTGATTGAATTGAATATAAATGAAATGTCGTTGAATTGTGTGACAAGAGTTGTTAATGTTAGAATATATTTTTGATTGATTGTTGAAGATTGTTAGTATGATTGTTGGTATTGTTGTTGATAATTTGGCCGAGTTGAATTCTCGGATTGTTGCTGATAAATTGGCCGAGTTAGATTCTCGGGGATGGTGTATTTACAGGGAAAATGCTACCGAAATTTTGGCAGATTATAAGTGAGTTTATTTGAAAGATTAAGACAAGTGTGTGACAATGTGTTTGATGATTATGTAAATCTCCTTGAATGTAGACTAACGAGCTTGGACGAATAAGCGTAGCTAATAGGACGTGGAACAGGTATGTAAGGCTTACCCTTTCTTTCTTTTGGCATGATCCTTATGAAACAAACGTACGACGTATATGTATGATTTCAAAGAAATTCCTATTCTTAGAGCCACTAGGATGGCTAATATTCTTGATTTCCATAAGCTACTTCACATGGTTTTGATACGTATCTATGATTTCTGAAGCCCTATTCGATATGTTTCCAAGTTTGTCTATGATTCTTAGGGTTTAGGGTTTAGGGATAGCGGCCAGGATGGCATGTGATGATTCTGTTCACTGCGTCCCGCAATAGAGGGCCGGGATCTGTTATATGCACATATGATATATGATTTTGACATGCTTTGATGATTCTGTTCACCGCGTCCCTTACTAGAGGGCCGGGTTCTGTTATTTGCATACATGCTATATGATGTCGGCATATATGATGACCCCATTCACCGCGTCCCTCACTAGAGGGTTGGGATCTGTTATATGTGTATATGATATATGATGTCAGCATACCTGATGACTCCATCCACCGCGTCCCTCACTAGAGGGTTGGGATCTGTTATATGCATATGTATATGATGACATATGATGTCGGCACGCATGATCTGTGTCTGGAAAGTAAGTATTTCGGTACTCTGGATGATTTCCTCATTTTCTGTACTTCTTCTGACATATGACACCGGTATGCATGATTTGCGTTCGGAAAATAAGTACTTTGGTATTCTGGCTAATGTACTTACTTGTTGTACCGTTGTTCCGATTATAGTTTTGTTTTCTGTATTCCATACTTAACATACTCAGTACATATTCCGTACTGACCCCCTTTCTTCGGGGGCTGCGTTTCATGCCGCGCAGGTACACCCAGATGAGTTGATGCTATTATAGAAGATGTTCTAGCGGAGATGGCAAGCTCCATTTTCTCCTAGAGTGTTGCCAAGTCAGAGTATATGTTCTATGATTCTGATCGATGTTAGAGACTTTGCAGACAGAGTCGTGGGAATAGAATGTCAGTTTTGTAAGCGGCTCCATCAGCCGATATGTCCTTTTGTGTTATGTGATAAATTCTACATGATTACAGATTTTGTTTGATTTGAGAATAACGACGAAAAGGAATATTTCTGAAAGCTGTACTATGTATTTCATCTTTATTTGATTTAAAAGTCTAAAAAGATTATGTGTGCACTAAGGGTCAGAGGGTTCGCTTGGCCCTAAGTAAGGGTCGGATGCCCATCACACCCTAGGGAAATTAGGGTGTGACAAAGTGGTATCAGAGCAGGTTGTCCTAGGGGTTGTCTACAAAGTCGTGTCCAGCAGAGTCCTGTTTATGGGTGTGAAGCCGACCACATTTATAAACAGGAGGCTGCGGGGCATCTAGGGATTGTTGACCTTCTTTCTGTCTTAGATCGTGCGATAGAGCCAAGTCATAGGAAAATGAAATTCCTTATATAAGCCTTACATACGACGGAAGGAGGTAAGTGATGATATGGAAAGTTATAGAAGTAAGCCTTGATATATTTGTTATGTTACCTGAAACTGGAAGCTCTGGATGGCTGGAATGTGTCATATAACCGAAATATCTATGATCTATGGTCGATATTTGCTTCTTACAGATATTGAATAGTAAGAATGGTAAAAGAGATTCTACCGAAATTGTTAATCAGGTTATTTAGTTAGGTACGCCTAACAGGAAGAAGCGTGGAAAGGAAATATCGTAACCAAAAAATAAATGGGATGCATTGTTTCAGAGGATTTATGGATTTGGCATGACAGGAAGAATAATAGCGAGAACGACGATTAGCAGTCTGAAGGATTAAAATGGGTTGCATCCGAGGTTTAGTAAGAGCAAGGTCTGTTGGAGGATTCAGAGAAAGTCGACAATCAGTTTTGCTGTAGATTATTATGTAAGGATGGTGAGTGGAAATCCGAACAGACTGATATCTGAGAACTTATAAGTAACGGCGATGAAGGTATATTTGCTACCATCGGGGATCTAGGAAGTTCAGGACAGGAAGTAGTCATACGCACAGGTGGAAGGTGAACATTGGGAATTGAAACGGGTAAAGTAGTAATTGTAAAGGGAAGGACGTGTTACAAGAATGTCCCAGAATCTGTAAGACTTCGACTTACTCGAGATCATGTAATGAAGGTCATGCGGCGAAGTGGATGCGATAATTCCAGCGTTAACGCACCGAATTTCATCAGAGTTTCGAGGTTAAGCATGCTGGAGTGAGAAACATTTTAGGATGGGTGACCCCCTGGGAAGTGAACTAAAAGTCCTATAAATTGAGATATAAGAGGAAAATGAGGAGCTAGAGTAGCCTAGGGAAACTAGAGTATACGGGATGGCTGGCGACCATAAGAGGTCATGTAGGACGAGGCAGATTGGACTGGCGAAGAGACAGAGAGTGCATCACAGCTCTGGAATTAGGATAGGCTTGAATAGCGTTTGGAAGTTCTTTGTAGGCTAGTATATATATATATATATATATATATATATATATATATGAGAATGCGTACGATATCCCACATGTGAATGTATTGGTGGGCATGTGATGTGTGTCCCAGCGACCGGTGTTGCGGTATGGAAGGCCTCAATCGAGCAGGGCTACCGAAGTTCAAGTATCAAGAAAAGATATGGTACAAGTATTATAAGGTAAGCTGATGTTTTTTTCACTACGGGTTAAGATTGGAAAGTTCTAATACAGCGATATTTGGAAAAGAAAGAGAGTGAGTAGATGGAAGATAAAGAGATCAAAGTGTCGGGAAAAGGTGAAAGTTAAAACCTCATGAGTGAAGCTCCCGAGAGAAACTACCGGCAAAGCACGAGACTATTTGGGTAAGAACTCAAAGTAGGCATGTGAAACGGATAAAGTGTGGTAATATGGAACAAAAGAGGAATGTGTGAGGTTCGAGAACCAATTTCAATAAGTGGGACTGAAGGAATAGTGACTGCGACAAGGAATGTAAGGTAAGAGAAAAAATGATTAAGCCTTGTGACGATGTTAGAAGATTCCTGCCCTCGAAAGGTATATAAAGGAATAAAACGTGCAACTATATTAATGTGGTTGCCTCGGACATGGAAATGCTTTCCTGAAAGGATGACTTGGGAATAAGACGGATTTGCGCGTTTAAGGTAAAATTTCACTAATTACAGAGTCGATGCCACAAATAAGAAGAGAAGAAAAGTGCTCGAGGAGGAAGAAAACCCAAGAAGGGTTAAGGATGAGGAGTGAGGTATAAACGAAGATTTCACAAAAGGACTATTGACATATGAGGAGCCCCTTAAAAGGGGGGGGGGGGGGGGGAGAGCATACTATATTAGACTTAAAAGGGAATCGCAATAATTTCAGACTCTAGAGGAGGAAAATTTATTAGCTCGGGGCCAGAGTTTAAAACATATCGGCATATCAGGAGCATACATGGAAGAAGTAGAAACGAATTGACAATGAGGGTACCATGAGGCCGACATGAAGGGAAAGGATGGAAGACACCTTAAGAGAATGCTTCATGCCAACATGAATTATGATATGCCATGATTTGAATCCCCCGTATCGAGCAAAAATTGTGCAGTATCTAAGTACGCAGCGACATGTGGTAAAGAGTAATAAAAAGAGCAAGAAAATGGCTACAAGCTAAGTGCACAAAAGATAATGGAGAGAACGATAAGACTCAAAGGATATTTTTGATGACAACGACTATTATAACGAGAGTATCAACAATCGGTATTCTGGGAATTTTTGAAAGAAAGAAAGAACGCAGTGCCTATGAATGAAATAAAAGAGTTCATCGGATACTATAAAATAGTTCATGGACAATTAATTATACGGAGCATGAGAATATACGCTATGAAATTATATGAATCGTCGATGTGAAGCAATGCCCAATCATATTCGTAAGGAATCTGCACCAAAGAGCCAACAATGAACAACAATGGACGAAACGAGCGCCAATACAAAGAGGTCAAAAACAAGTATACTTGTGTCGAGAAATGTGAGAGAAGGAAATAAAGAAAAAGTTGTAGTAAGAATTCAAAGATGTTGCGAACTAAGAAGCTAAGTGAACTTGGATCATAAGTTACCATAAGTGTAACTGGACTGCGAAGGATAATAAATAAAGAAGCATCTCGCACCTACGTTTTTGGCTGAATATTTAGAGTGAAAGATTTAAAAAGGGATAGTGACAAGAGCATAAAGAAGCAATGAGCAAAGAAAAGGGAACACCAAAGGCCGATGGATATTTATAGCATGGCTTCTGTTAAGGTATGGTGACGAAACAATAACAGAGAAGAGATGATCTGGGGAGTACAAGGATAATAAGTTGGTGCGGCGGATTAGAAAGCCCATGATAAGGAATGAGCATGGAGAAAAGGACCACTATAAGAGGGACCCTTCCCGAAGTGTTACAAGACCCCATAATATCAGTTGAACATTCGAGGATGAATGTTCTAAAGGGGGGGAGGATGTTATAGCCCGTGTTTTGAACGTTCGGATAATTCAAGATAATTGGCAAAAGTTAAGGGAAAGCCTATTTTTCAAGTTATTTTAATATACAAATTGTTCATTAGTATGGAAATATTGAGAAAGGCTAAGGGTAAAAAGGGAAATTCGCAAAATGGTTCATGGTAATATTGTGGAAGGCTAGTGGCAAAACGGGAATTTCACAAAATGTTCAAGAAAATTCTTGAAAATGCCACTTTGGCCGTGTGACATAAAGAGTGGGCCCCACCAATGGCCATGTGTCCATATTCTTACTTGAGGGGCTAAAATATATATATAGATAAATGGTGGAAAAAATAAATAAGACATATTTATCTTCATCTTTTAGAAAGATGAAGAAACTTGGAGAAAGCAAGAAACATAAGAGACTATTCGGCCATGGCTATCAAAAATTGAGCCATGGAAAATTGACCAAGAAAAATTATTTCTTCTAGTATTCCAAGCAATTGGAAGGTCCTCTTTATCATGGAAGGGTTGTTGGAGCAATAAAACTATTTAATTGTGCAAGTTCACAACCTTAGCCAAGCCAAGAAGTTGAGTGAGAAAGGTATGTGCTCAATCCTCTTTTACATGTGCTATGGATGATTTGTATATGTTGTAGCATGAAGAAATGGATGAAATTCATGGAACTAGATATGTTGGAGTGAAGCCGTGTGGATGTTGTATGGTATTGAAGTGATGAATTGATTTTACTTAGTATTTTAATTGTTGTTGTGGTAGATTCTATGATGAAAAATGAGGATTTAATGGTTGGAAATGAAGTTGTAATCGTTTGTGGATTATGGAAGAAGTTAATGTGACATTAGTATGGTTCCTTATAATTATAAGAATAGAGTTGCTAATGTGTAGGTTGTAAAAATAATTCATGAATTTGGAAGTGAGACATGTGTTTGGAAGATTGTAAGTTGGGTTGTTGTGTTTGAATTTGAAAGAAGGAAATGTGTCGTTATTATTCTTATTGAATATGGAAGGTTTTGGACGAAGTAATATGTTGATTGGGTTGTTTGGAATATTACGAGAATTGTTTGAAGTATTCTTGAACCATGTTAGAATGATTTCGGATTAATACTTGGATGTGAGATCATTAATGTTAGCTTGACTATATGTGATTGAATTGAATATAAATGAAATGTCGTTGAATTGTGTGACGAGAGTTGTTAATGTTAGAATATATTTTGGATTGATTGTTGAGACTCCAGAGGAGGAAAATTTAAAAGGGTCGCCTTAACATACCTTTCCGGTCGCCTTAACTCTAACTACTGCACTCTTGTCTTTCCAAGCTCGTCAATCTAGATTTATGAAAATTAATAATACTGTTAGGACCGTTATCATACGCTTACGTTAAGCCCTTAAATTAATCCCTTTTAAATTCTGCCAAAATTCGGGCAGTATCTCGCTTTTTATATGCCTAACCCGAAATTACAATTCAGTAACCAACAATAACAACAACAAGACCAACATCAACCATGTTATTCTCAATACCAAATACTCCATAAAACCTCCCATATAATATTTATCTACATCTCCACCGATAGTATTATTATACAGCTATTTTAACGGTTCTATCTCCATAAATAAACCAAAATTACATTAATAATAAGAGATTCATACCTTACTCCTGATAATATCGCTATATCTTCACTTTTTCACCTTAAACATGAACTACACACGTTGCTATACGATTCTATACTCACAAATATACGTTGCCTGGACCGAAATTTGGGAATTATAGCTGATTTAGTCTTGAAATTTGGGTTTGGGAGTTGGGGAACTTTCTAGAGGATTTTGGAGTAATTTGGAAAAGGTTGGGCTGAAAAAAGAGGGGGCAAGCCCCTTTTATATTGGTTCAAATTCGGGTCGGGTAATGTAGCAGTACTGTAGCACGCGTTTCTGTTCTGTCAGCCGAACTTATAACGTCCATAATTCTCTACTCCGATATCCTATAGACGAGCAGTTTATTGCATTGGAAACTAGACTCGCCGACATGCATTTTAGGCTTTTGAAACAGCTTAAAACACTTCATATGCTAAGAGATATTCTGCCCTCATGTTGGACAAAAGGTTTCACGCAGAACTTTACCCATCCTTTCACCAAAGTCGTACTACTTCATTTTTTCCGCTCATTTCCTTATAAAACCTTCCGGTATATCTTTTATACATCCTTTACTCCTTAAATATACTTAATAATGCTTGCTCCTTATATTCCAAAGTGGTTTTATTTAACCATCACTCAATGTACTTATGTTTCAAATTTGATAAGTGTTTCTTCGAAGATACAGAGTGTAACATTCCTCCCCCCTTAGGAACATTCGTCCTCGAATGTTAAGTCCTTAGAGATTTTACACAAATTTTTCCAGAGTTTCCCCTGGAAATACAACAATCCAACCTGTAGACAGCAACCCAAAATAATGGCGCACAGGGCCACATGCTATAATGAACGACAATATGGCCTCACACGACTAATTATAATAGCTATAGTAAATTCGATACTTGGGGTTATGATGTCTCAACCTAGATCTCCCGCAATGATGGGAATAATTGCGGATACTTGGTCCTCATCTCCTCTTCTGCCTCCCACGTCATTTCCTCGACATTATTATTTCTCCAGAGCACTTTAACAGAGGCCACATCTTTAGTTCGTAGCCGATGAACCGGCTTATCTAATATAGCCACTGGGACCTTCTCGTATGATAACTGCTCCGTCACCTAGATATCACTGGCACGACTCTTGAGGGATCTCCTATGCACTTACGGAGCATCGACACATGGCATACTGGATGCACAGACTCTAATTCGGGAGGTAGTTCAAGCTCATGTGCTACCTTACCCACTGTAGAATGATTATATATGGCCCAATATATCGAGGGCTCAACTTGCCTTTCTTGCCAAATCTCATCACTCCCTTCATTGCTGAGATATTTAGAAAGACCCAATCTCCTACCTCGAACTCTAGCTTGCGATACCGATTATCTGCATAGGATTTCTGTCGACTTTGCGCCGCTAACAACCTTTCTTGGATCGCTTTCACTTTATCTACTGCCTATTGTGTTAGGTCTGGGCCTACTAACTGATTTTTCCCAACATCAAACCATCCTATGGGTGACCTACATCTCCGCCCGTATAAAGCTTCATAAGGAGCCATCTGGATACTAGAATGATTATTGTTATCATATGCAAACTCAATAAGGGGTAAATGATCATCCCAGCTACCTTAGAAGTCAAGTGCACAAGCTCTCAACATGTTCTCAAGTTTTTGTATAGTACGTTCTGCCTGCCCATCTGTCTGCGGATGAAATGTAGTACTAAGGCGCACCTGGGTCCCCAATCCTTCCTGGAAAGATCTCCGAAAATTAGCGGTGAACTGCACTCCTCTATCCGAAATAATGGCTGTAGGGACACCATTAAAGAGCTTCGCATAGTCTTAAGCTGAATAGGTTGTTCTGACAGGTAGGAAGTGAGCTAACTTTGTAAGCCTATCAACTACGACCCATATTGAATCATACTTTCGCTGGGTATGGGGAAATCCGGTAATAAAATCCATGTTAATTACCTCCCACTTTCACGTCGGAATCTCCATAGCCTACAACAAGCCTCCAGGCTTCTGATGCTCTATCTTGACTTGCTGACAATTGGGACACCGCGTGACAAATTTTGCTATATCTCTTTTCATTCCGTTCCACCAATTGCCTTCCTTAAGATCATGGTACATTTTTGTCTAGCCTGGGTGAATGGAATGGTGGGAATAATGGGCTTCTCCCATAACTTGTTGACGAAGGCCTGCAACATTAGGGACACATAGTCTACCTCGATATCTGTGTACTCCATCTCCTGCGATCACGAAGGGTGTCTTTTCTTTCTGAGAAGTTGTATCTCAGTAGTGTGCTAGAACCGGATCCTCATACTGATGCTCTTTTATCTCAGCTACTAAGGAGGATATCGTTGTATCCTGGACTGTAATTCCCGCGCCTCCTGAGTCCACCAACTGAACTCCCAAGCTGGCTAGCTGACGAACATCATAGGCTATTTCCCTTTTCTCTTGCAGCACATACAATAGGCTACTTATGGATTTGCGACTAAGGGCATCAGCTACTACATTAGCCTTTCCGGGATGGTACAGAATGTCAACCTCATAGTCTTTCAATAGCTCTAACCATCTCCTCTGATGTAGATTCAGGTCCTTCTGCTTAAAAATGTACTGGAGGCTCTTATGGTCGGTATAGATATCAACGTGAACACCGTACAAGTAATGCCTCCACATCTTCAAGGCATGAATTACTGCAGCTAACTCAAGATCGTGAGGTGGATAATTCTGCTCGTGCTTCTTCAGCTGTCTAAAAGCATAGGCAATAACCTTGCCGTGCTGCATTAATACACAACCTAAGCCAACACGTGAAGCACCAGATCCATGAATACAACTGGAGCATTAGTTAATCCGAATGACAAAACACGAAACTCATAATGCCCATATTTGGTCCTGAAAGCTACTTTCGGAATGTCCTGCTCTTTCACCCTAATTTGATGATACCCCATTCTCAAGTCTATTTTCGAGAAACATCTGGCACCCTACAACAGGTCAAATAAGTCATCAATCCTCGGGAGTGGGTACTTGTTCTTTATCGTCACTTTATTCAATTGCTTGTAGTCAATGCACATTCGCAGGGAGCTATCCTTCTTCCTCACGAATAAGACCGGCGCTCCCCACGGCAAGGTACTGGGCCTAGTGAAGCCTTTCTCGAGTAAATCTCTCAATTACTCCTTTAATTTCTTTAGCTCCGCAGGCGCCATTCTATAAAGGGGAATAGGCATTAGAGTATCGGGCAATAGAACAAGAGTGAAACCAATCTCCCTCTCCGGTGGAATGCCCGGAAGCTCATCTGGAAATACCTTTGGAAATTCATTAACCACAGGGACAGACTGAAGAGTCGGCGATTCAGCTTGGGTATTCTGGACCCTGACTAAGTTATAAATATATCCTTTTCTGATCATCTTCCTTGCCTTGAGGTAGGAAATAAACCTACCCCTCGGCGAGGCAGCATTACCTTTCCATTCTAAAACTGGTTCGGCTGGAAACTGGAACTTGACAGCCTTCGTTCTACAATCAACATTAGCATAGCAGGAAGCTAACCAATCCATGCCCATAATGACATCAAAATCAAGCATATCTAACTCAATAAAATCTGTTAGGGTATGCCAATTACACACTATAACTACACAACCTCGATAGACTCGCCTAGATATGACTGGGTCACCGACTGGTGTGGACATCTCAAATGGTTTATTTAATTCGGGTTCGATCCCAAACTTGCCAGCAACAAACGGCGTAACATAGGATAAGGTATAGCCTGGGTCAATCAGTGCATAAATATCATAAGAGGAAACTGATAATGCGCCTATAACAACATCAGGGGACGACTCATGATCCTATCTATCGGCTAAGGCAAAAATGCTATACTGGGGTCCACTCGAGCTAGCCGCTCCACTCCTTCCTCTTCCATTTACCTGAGCTAGTTGTTCCACTCCTTCCTCTTCCACGTACCGCTGGTGCCTACTGATGAAGAAGAGCCAGCTTCAAACCCTGTAGGCCGAACAGTACCTACACCAACCCTCATCAGACACTCCCTCATCTTATGGCCTGACTGGCCACAAGCATAACTGTTACACCTCGGGAAATTTTCTGTTGATGCACAGTGAATAGACTAACGAAGATTACGCGTATGTGATATTTCAATAAGTAAGGAATGACGTTTGATGACCCTAATTAAGATTTCAAAGGCATTCGAGATAAGAGAAGAAAGTTTTCCAAGAGAAGGCAGGGCATACAATAGGTATCGAAAAATAATTATGAGTAACGGGTTAATGATGATGTAATGATGCTTTGGAGAAGAGTTATAACGTCCCTTAGATTGTTAATGAGCTGATAAACAAGTGCTAAGAAGGTTCCCTAAGGATTGGAGATCAAACGAAGTGACAAGAAAAAGATCAGTGAAAAGATGAGTTATACGGTCGATTATACGGTCCGTATAATGTTATACGATCCGTATAATGGACCGCAGGATTGTCATAGTGAAGTCCCTCGCGGGTGAGATTATACGGTCACTTATACGGACCGTATAATGTTATACGGCCCGTATAAAGTGCCATCAAATGGTCACAGAATCGAGTGGAAAGAGGGGTGATTTCACGGTCACTTATACGGACCGTATAAGTGTCCGTATAATTACCCGACAGATCAGATTTTTCACGATATTAAAAAGGGAATGAGTCAATATTTTCATTTCATTTTTCATCCAACACGTCAAGAACTTTCTAGAAACCCTCTCCACTCTTCATCTACAAGAACACAAGAAAAGAATTTATGATCAACTACACCAAAATAGGAAAACCAAGTGTAAGGAACTCATTAAAGATCATCCAAGTCAAGAAATCTCATTGGTGGTGAAACTAGGGTTTTGCTCAAGTGAAGTATTCCCACCCAAAGCTTATTCCTACACCATCTAAGGTAATATTTATAGTATTTCCATGTTGTTTAAGGTATTTGAAAGTTGAAACACTTGGATTTTAAAAGGATATAGAAAATGGGTCTTGAATGTGGGAATAGTGTTATTTTTGAGTAATTGCTTGGGTTGAGTAATGATTCTTGATAAGCTATGAATATAATCATGTTATAGACGATGTTAAGAACATGGGATAGACATTGTATATGAATGAATGTAATTGTGTGTTATGACCATGGATATGGATAATTGGAAGTGAATTGAGAGATATGGATAATGTGAATGTATTATTGACGTTTGGGAGTTGATATGTGATATGGAGGATGTCGTATAAATAAAGGAGATGCTATCCAATTTTCTCTAGTGTTAGTCATGTATGCTAGCTATCGATTTTCTAATGATAGTATAACTCCAATGGAGGTAGAGACGTGAGAAATGAAGGAGAACGTGTAAGTGTACAATAGTTGAACGGGAAGGTATGTAAGGCTAACCCTTCTTTCATAAGGCATGGTTCTTTGGCAAAATATCTATTCTTCTATGAGTCTATGATGCTCTCCAAATGATTCTATCTGCAAAAAAAGAGCTACAAAGCTTATAATTCTTGACATGTATTACGGTTGTACTAAAATTCCTCATATCACGAATAATCCTATAAGGATAGATGTAATGAACGAAGATAATGATGACGACGATAATGGTAATGATGATAATGACGACGACGATAATAGCGATAACGATAATGATGACGATGATAGTAGTGATAATGCTAAAGATGCCTATGAGCTTATATGTATGTGTGCCTATGTATGGCTATTATGAAACCCCGAGCTTATATGGTCGGGTAGAATAGATGTATATATATATATATATATATAACGATGCACGCGCACCACTGTAGTTGGGTACGGATAACCCTGAAGCCTTGGTAGGCCCAGGTATGTGTAACTCTGAAGCCTTGGTTGGCTAGGTATGTATGATAACCGAGCCTAACTATGGTCGGGTACATGAAACATAGAACCTTCATGGTCGGGTATGCTATGTAAATGAGATTTATATGATATAGATATGTATATATATTGATATGAGTATGAATACGAACATGATATGAATACGAATAAGAATATGTATATGAATACGATTATGGATACGAAATGTAAATGAGTACGGATACGGATATGGATGCATGTACACAGTCACACATTAGAAGTGGAAAGTCCATATGAAAGCCAAGTAAGTGCTTATGACGATGATACTACTATCTTCCATGTTATGCTATCTCTTATGCTGCTTATTATCCTTCTATAATGATATTGATCATGCTTTACATACTCAGTACATTATTCGTACTGACGTCCTTTTGTTTGTAGACGCTACGTCATGCCCGCAGATGGCTAGGGAGACAGTCTTGATCCATAGCTATATTTCTCAGGGACTACATAGCGGAGCTCCACTTCATTCGGATCTATAGCTTTTGGTACTTATTCTTTTTTGTATATTTTATGGGCATAGCGGGGTCCTGTCCCGCCTATATGATATGACATACTCTCCTTCGAGGCTCGTAGACATGTGTATATAGTTAGATGTGTTTGGCCTTGTCGGCCTATATTTTGGATATCATTTTGTTAGCCTCGTCGGCTTATGTACATTGATACGGGCATAGTTGCTAATAATGATATAAATGTATTGGTTGTCCAATGGGAGTAGTATGATTGATGGATAGAATGTATGATTTAATATGTGGCTCACCTAGATGTAAATGTGAAAGTATGATAAGAGGTGCCCAGGTGGGTTAGCACCGGCTGCCCGTCGCGGCCCTCCGGTTAGGTCGTGACAAAAGTGGTATCAGAGCAGTTTTGTCCTAGGGGGTGTCTACGAGCCGAGTCCAGTAGAGTCTTGGTTATGGGTGTGTTGCGTGCCACACTTATAAACAAGAGGCTACGGGCATTTTAGGAATGAATGACCTTCTTCCTTCATAAGATCGTGCGATAGAGCTATGACATAAGAACTTCTTTTTCCTTAACGGTGTGTTATGTATTTCAGAAATGCCTGTAAAGAGAAAGGCTACGGCAGCCCAAAAGGGCAAGACAATAGTAGAAAAGCGGGCTGAAAGAGCACCGCCAGCAGCTGTAGAGGAAAGTGAGTCCCAGAATGCGGCACAATCTCTGTCCTCCCAGTCAGTACCTATTTCTGAGGAGCGTGAGGGAGCCTCAGTGTCACGACCCAGCCTCGTGGGCCATGACTAGTGTCCTAAGTGGACACCCATACAGACTTGCTTACCAGATCGACATATCAAAGACTTATTCAAATTTAACATACTTTATTTATATGGATACTGAGAAACAGACGTCATCTTAAGCGGTCACCTGTAACAGAAATATCATACCAAAAGCCGGCAAGCTGGCGGAATACACATCGCCCGAATATACGTACATATACAAACATGTGGGCCGTTTTGGCCATAATAGCAAACGGGACCGCTTAAGGCACAAATCACAAACATAATCGAACAAACATGACCCATGACCCACATATATATCTACAGGCCTCTACAAACCATAACAGAAACATATGACGGGACAGGGCCCCGCCGTACCCCAAATAGTCATATATACAGAAACATGTATAACAAAAGATATGTACCAAAAATATGAGCTCCGGATCAAAGGAGTACTCCAAATAGCAGAATAAGTGTCCTACACTGGCGGGTCACCAGAACAAACATCTGTACCTGCGGGCATGAAACGCAGCCCCCGAAGAAAGGGGGTCAGTACGAAATATGTACTGAGTATGTAAAGCATGAAGTACAGTAATCCGAATCATAACTGAAGTGAGGAGTACAGAAAATGGATACAGAATGAGTATATCAAAACCTGTGCTGAATATATAAATAATGCAAATAAAAATCATGCATAGGGCTCAGGAACGTGGTTGCCACTCCGACGCTGGCGCCACAACACATCATACTCCAGAAGGTTTCAAATCTCCGTACAATCCCCGAACATATCGTATCATCATAACATATCACAACATCAGAACATATCGTATGCCATATCACATCATAACGCCATATATATGCGGTACCCGGCCCTATGGAGAGGTCTCGGGAACCGTAACACATCATACTGCCGAATATAACATAGTGCGCACGATCACAAAACCGGCCCGGGATCCGGCGAACGATATCATAGTAGTATGTACGAGCGGAGTAGTGAGGAAACCATATGCATATAAGTACATAAATAAATTTCAAAACTCGATGGACAAACATATTTACCGACATCTGAAGGCTCAAAAATAAGATTCGGGTCAATCGAAATTAGTATAAGAAAGTTACGAGCTTTTGAAGTACAGAACCTTCTAAAAATATTTCATAAGCCATACTTGGAAATTCAAGTATCATTCATATTAGAAAACTTTCGAACATCATTATGGATCGAATATTCATATTAGGAAACTTTCGAATAACATTTGGATCAAATCAAATGGAGACTTTTGGACCATATTTACGTACCAAAATATTCATCAAAGATTTAGTCCTCTCGATTTTTCTTTCGAACAACATTCGGAAACATAACCATTAGAGTCTTCGAATATCACAAATATGTATCAAGCCATATGAAATAGCTTATGGAAGTCAAAGATGCTAGCCATCCTAGTGGCTCTAAGAGTAGGATTTTCTTTATAAGCATACATACACATTTTTGTTCATTTCAAAAGGATAATGCCAAAAGAAGGAAAGGTAGGCTTTACATACCTCGATCGCTCGCTAACCAAATCCCGACTCCAGTCTCGGACTCTCCAATATCTACAATAACGTTATCAATTACCAAACATTAGCTACAAGTACTTAAAAATCCAATTCTAACTAGTACTTGTCTACAGAAATTTCGGCAGCACCTCCCTTGTAAATTCAACATCCGCGAGAATTCAACTCGGCCAAATTCATCAACAACCATACCAACAATACCAAAAACCATACCAATAACATCAAGAATCAATTTAAAGCGCATTCTAATATTAGTAACCTTCAATCTCGACGTAGCTTATCACATTCGAATTCAACTACGTATTTTCAAGCCACCACTTCTCTATATATATTTTCCCACAAGCATGTGAGGGGCACATGCCCCCTCTCTAGAAATTTCTCAAATTAAAACAAAGATGACTTATTTGTCATCTTTTTCATTCTTTTTCTTTTCCCCCTTTTTTTTCTTCTAGCATTTTGGGAAATTACCATTTCGCCGTTTGTCTTCCACATTATTTCCATTGGCCATTATGCAAATTTCTCTTTTTACCCTTGGCCTTTCTCAATATTTCCATCCTAATAATAGTCATAAATAATATTCATAGCAACTTGTACATTAAAATCACTTTCGAAAATGACCTTGTCCTTAACTTACCACGACCCTCTCGGATTGTCCGAATGTAGGAAATACGAGATATAACAACATTATTCGTACTGACGTCCTTTTATTTGTGGACGCTGCGTCATGCCCGTAGGTGGACAGGGAGACAGGCTTGATCCATAGATTTCTTTTCTGGGACTACATAGAGGAGCTCCATTTCATCTGGAGCTACAACTTTTGGGTATTATTGTTTTGTGTACATACATATGGGCATGGCGGGGTCCTGTCCCACCTATATGATGTTACCTACTCTTTTTAGAGGCTCGTAGACAGTTGTGTATGGTTAGATGTCTTGCAACCTTATCAGCTCAGATTTTGTATATCATTTTGATAGTCTCGTCGACTTGTGTCTATGGATATAGGCATTGTTATTGATGATGTTATAAATGTGTTGTTGCCCAACGAGAGATTAGCACTATTGATGTATGTAAATTATGAGTAATCCATATGGCTCACCTATATGTGAATGTGAGAGTACGATAAGAAGTGTCCGGGTGGGTTAGCACCGGGTGCTCGTCATGGCCCTCCGGTTGGGTCGTAACATCCTCGCCTAGCGGTCCATGCCAGAGGAGGGTTTGCTTATTTCATTCAGGAGCGCCTGGGCATGATATCGAAGACTGCGAAGCCTTCAAGTTTGAATTGGAACATTTGGTCTACACTGGGGAGATTTGGGTAGTACTCCCACCTCGTTACTAGGAAGTAGGGCATTCGGCCAAGTACGTGGTTGTAAGGACAATAACCCATTTCGACCTCAAAAAGAGGTCATCGTTTGGGTAGATTTAGGGGATCCCTTTTGTGAATTGAACGTTGTCCCCCCCCCCCCCCCCAACCCCCTATTTATATGTAAATAAAATACATCCGACCTGATGTCCCAATGAGGGATATGTATGATGGCCTTATCGGGCCTGGTTTGGGAAGCTTTTGGGCAGAACAAATTAAGGGAAAATATATCTTTCTATGTAAACCGAACTACGGAAGGGCCTGATTTCTCGCAGAGGGATACATAGGCAGTCAACGTAAGACTCGGTCCCTATATTCCCATAGAATACATAGGCAGTCAACGTAAGACGCAGTCAACGCTTCTCGACTTTCCAACCTACCTCTTGTCTTGAAATCTACATATAAAACCATTCATTATATTGTTAGGCTCGTTGTTATATACTTATCCTAAGCCTCCAAATAAATCTTTATAGAATCTGCCGACATTTCGGCAGCATCTCCTCTATTTATATACCTAGCCCAAACTCTCAATTCAGCAGCCAACAACAACAACAACAATACCAAGATCAACAACAATATTATCAACACCAATATGTACCATAAAACAACCCACACACTGTTTTCCAACTTCCATAACTAACCAACTTACTACACAATTATGTAATGACTTTATCTCCGTAAATAAGTCTTAAATAATACCAAAAGAGAAAGGCTCATACCTTCTTTCTTGATAAGACCACAATATCCTCAGTATCCACGCTAAAATCCACCGCAAAACAACACTAGAATCACAACCATGCGTTACCCGGACCTAATCCACTACTCCGATACTTGAAAATTGCTCACTTTTTGTTTTCCTCACTCTCTCCCTTCAATTTTTGGAATTTTCAAGAAAAATCTGGTGAAAAAAAGGGGTTCTTATCCTTTTTATTCGGGTCAAATTCGGGTCAGGGTCACCGTAGCATTACTGTAGCAACGTTGTAGCAAGTCGGTACTGTAGCAGTACTGTAGCACGCGTTTCTGCTCTGTCAGCTGAACTTGTAACGTCCATACTTCCCTACTCCGATGTGCTATCGACGAGAGATTTGTTGCGTTGTAAACTAGACTCGACGAACTTCATCTTAGGCTTTTGTTTCACCTTAAAACACTTTATATGCTAAGAGATATCCGTCCCCCAATTTGGACCGAAATTGCTCCTCATATTTTCTCGAAAGTACGACAAACTTAATTTCCTTGATTCACTTGCCCGCCAATCCTTTCAATACTTCTCATACATGATCTTAAACCCTTACAACCATAAAATAGGCACATATCACTTCGGTGTTCACAATTAAGCAGTTAACACCTACGGAACATAATGTCCGAACTGCGAGGTGTAACATTCTTCCCCCCTTAAAAACATTCGTCCTCGAATGTTGTAGTTACAACTCCACGACGTTTTTACGGATGTCTTAAAGTGACTGTCCTTCTCTTATACTCCGATCACCTTATTTTTAACATAGGTCGGTCAACCTCTTCTCTCGCAATCATTTAGAATCTCCAATCGTGAGGTTCACACGCTTCTAATCTCCCTCAAACTGTTCTAGTTCCTCATCCTTCCTTTATGTCTAAACATGTAGGTCTCCTTAGCATACTTCCCAGGGGGGTCACCCATCCTACTACTACTCTGGCCCAAGCACGCTTAACCTCGAAGTTCTGATGGGATCAGGTGCATTAGTGATGGTATGATCACGTCCATCCTACTGTGTGGCCTTTACCACGTGACCCAAATCAAGTGGAAGTTCTAACGGATCCCAAGAAAAATTTCCGATCGTGTACCTCCCTCCGAATTAGAAATGTCCCTCACTTTACTGACCACGCAAATGTTGTTTCAGTCTTTGGAACTCCCCATTACTTTTCGATTTTCCCATTGTCGGGTGTCATAATTTCTCTAATACCTTAGTCAGTCCTTGTGCTTGTACTCAAGCTTACTTGCTTCCCCCCTTAAACGTTTTACCCTATGGTGTTGTATTTCATTGTCATTCTTGATCGAAATTTCATCCAATAATAATCCTTTCGTCCTCGCTTTTTATACTTCCCCAGTCACTTCCCCTTCCATTCATTGGTTGTACATTTCAATCATACTTGCAACACTCTTACCACATCTGACTTATAATCCTTTTAACCAATACTTACCTCTATGCTGCTTTCTTCAACTTCTATTGTCCCTGTAGTCCCAATATCATCATTAACTTCCTTTGTCGATACCATTCCTCTACTAAAATCAAGAATTAGTGCAAGGAATTTCATTTCCTATGACTTGGCTCTCATCGCACGATCTTAGATGTGAAAGAAGGGTAACTATCCTAAATGCCCTGTAGCCTCCTATTTACAAATGTGGCGCGCAACACACCATAAACAAGACTCTACTGGACACGACTTTGCAGACAACCCCTAGGACGAAATGCTCTGATACCACTTCTGTCACGACCCAAACCCGAAGGCCTCGACTGACACCCAAGAAATTACTCGTCCGAGTGCCATACTACCATTCCATCCATGAGTCAAAACGTTTTGTGAACCTTTAATCTATGAAATGATGCTTCCGTCAGGTACAGAAAAACCTTTCAACAAAACTCTTTTGTCCAATCAGGGACATCTCCCTTATCGTTAATGCAAGAAAACCTTTAGTCGCAAATAAAATCTTTACAAAGGAAACAAAGCATAAAGACACATCGACCTATATGGTCGCTTTACACAGGTGTCGACTCCTCAACGCCCTATCCACAGGACACTGTCTGCAAAGTCTCTAACATATATAAAATACCATAACATAAATACTTTGACTCGGCAACACTCCGACCTGAGATGGAGCTCACCAATCCAGCTGATAGCCTGGGAACATCCTATATCCAATGTGTTCTACTCATCTATATACACCTGCGTGGCATGAAACCCAGCGCTCCCAGGCAAAGGGACGTCAGTACGAACAATGTACCGAGTATGTAAGGCAAAATTGAAACAATATATCTCGACTCGGACGATAAAAGAGTAACAGATTCAACCTGCACCTGTAGCCAACTCTAATAAACATGTACGTACATATGAACTTTTAATGCAGGATGAGTATGTGTGTGTATCTATATATATAAATATAATGCATGCCTTCACCCTGCTTGCAGCCCCTTCGGGCATAATAGCCTAATGGCCTCTTCGGGCAGGTGGTTTGCGTATATAACGCCTTAGCCCTTTTCCCTTCCCCATGAAACTATGTCGTGCATGTATGTAAATATACAAATGCATAAAAATCTTTGAAAACCATCAAAATACTCCCTTCGGAGCAATTTTAACGCAAAACGGGAACTTCTTCCCCTTTTCATGTGTCTCCTTCGAGACTCCAAAATTTAAATGTAAAATGCATAGGAAAGAGAAAACCCTTTGACTGTCCCCTTCGGGAATTAGACAACATTATGAAATTGCACAACTTATGGATGCCCCTTCGGGACTCAAGAGGTCAAAGATACAAATACTGCTATACTGTCTAGGAATAGAGTCTTTGGAGTTCGTTTATTTGTTGGGTTCATTTAGATGATAAGGATCTTCATCACTACCATAATCATCACCACTATCATGTATCACATTGAATGATCCATAACATAAACTGAGGCCATATGTTATATAGCACGCTCAGACATAAGCTGAGGTCATAGCACACTCAGACATAAGCTGAGGCCATAGCACACTCAGACGTAAGCCGAGGCCATAGCACACTCAGACATAAGCTGAGGCCATATTTTATATAGCACGCTCAGTCACGTCATGAAATCATCAAGAAACTTAGGCTTGAAAATCTCTAGGATTGGAGTCATCGTAAGATTTTTCAGAAACTATAGACTTTGGCATTTCTAGGGGTAAAATATTATGGATGTCATGTATGGAATCAAAACATAGAAATCATGCCTTTGAAAGAAAGGTTTAACCTTAACATACCTGGAAGCTCGCTTCTCGACTTTCCAACCTACCTCCTGTCTTGAAACCTACATATAAAACCATTCATTCTATTGTTAGGCTCGTTGTTATATACTTATCCTAAGCCTCCAAATAAATCTTTCTAGAATCTGCCAAAATTTTGGCAGCATCCCCCCTATTTATATGCCTAGCCCAAACTCTCAATTCAGCAGCCAACAACAACATCTACAATACCAACATCATCAACAATATTATCAACACCAATATGTACCATAAACCAGCCCACACATTGTTTTCCAACTTCCATAACTAACCACCTTACTACACAATTATGTAACGACTTTATCTCCGTAAATAAGTCTTAAATAATACCAAAAGAGAAAGATTCATACCTTCTTTCTAGTTAAGACCGCTATATCCTCAGTATCCACGCTAAAATCCATCGCAAAACAACACTAGAATCACAACCATGCGTTACTCGGACCTAAACCACTACTCTGATACTTGAAAATTGCTCACCTTTTATTTTCCTCACTCTCTCTCTTCAATTTCTGGAATTTTCTAGCAAAATCTGGTGAAAAAAGGGGTTCTTACCCTTTTTATAAGGGTCAAATTCGGGTCGGGTTCACCGTAGTATTTTACTGTAGCAGCACTGCAACAGGTCGGTTACTGTAGCACGCGTTTCTGCTCTGTCAGCTGAACTTGTAACGTCCATAATTCTCTACTCCGATGTCCTATCGACGAGCAGTTTGTTGCGTTGGAAACTAGACTCGACAAACTTCATCTTAGAATTTTGTTTCACCTTAAAAATATTCATATGTTAAGAGATAGCCGTCCCCCAATTCGGACCAAAATCGCTCCTCATATTTTCTCCAAAGTCCGACAAATTTAATTTCCTTGATTCACTTGCCCGCCAATCCTTTCGGTACTTCTCGTACATGATCTTAAACCCTTACAACCATAAAATAGGCACATATCACTTCGGTGTTCACAATTAAGCAGTTAATACCTACAGAACTCAATGTCCGAACTGCGAGGTGTAACAAATAGTATCCCTTTCCAACCAAGACAAAGGCAAAGAAAAGATGATTGGCACTTCGGAAGATGAGCACAACAGTAATGAACTTTTCATCAAGGATTCAACAGCCCATACCCCAAAGAACCCTCACACCCTGAGGATGTGATCAACATGCTGCTTGAGAAAGTTGTCGACCTTCAAGATAAGGTCACCAAAGCTGAAATGTCTAGTGCTACCAAAGAAGTGTCTGCTAAGGCAAGAAGGCCTCCTCCTCCTTTTCCATCTTTAAGCTCACCACTACCTTACCATTTTCCCGCTTATCCTAACGGGACAATGCCATCCACTCAAAACCCACTCCCCGCTGAATAAGCTACATCCAATCATACCCCCACCGCCTCTCAACACTGTCCAAATCCCTAGAACCACCCACTCAGTGCCATCATATCAAGCGCCTCAACCCACTCACACCCACCCTACTATACTCCCAAGTAGCATATCTCTACCAAGCTAAAGAACTACCCACACACCCAAAAGCCACCCCGCACACCCAATTGTCTCTTTCCATACCCTTGTCACACCAAGCCCCTTTTCCCCAGATCACTAGGGGCTTGATCATTATGAGGAGATGGAAAAGGCTTGGAGAGCTAAAGAAGACAGGCGCGACAAAGAAATAGACCAGAAAATTGTAGAAATATTAGAACAATCTATGAGAGCTACTCGTTAGGCGACCGGCCTAAGTTACGATGACCTCTGCATACATCCAAACTTGGATTTGCCTGAGGGCTTCAAAGTGCCCAAATTTGAGATGTTCAATGGAACAGGCAACCCCAAGTCCCACTTCCGATCCTATTGTGACCAACTGGTCGATGTAGGCACTTATCATGAGGTTGTTCGTTTAACTGGACAAGCCTCTGAGTGGTTCACTGCACAATACATGCGCCGATGGGCTACATGGGAAGATATGGCAGAATCGTTTATGAAGAGATTCCGATTTAACGTTGAAACAGTGGCTGACCTATACTACTTGGAAAAGGTCAAGCAGAAATCTACTGATAACTACCGCGAATACGCTAGTAGATGGAGGGCCGAAGCCGCCCGAGTGCAACCACCAATAAGTGAAGAAGAGTTGGTCTCCATTTTCATCCGGTCACAAGAGACGGACTTCTACGACCTAATGTTTTCCATGGCCGGGAGACCATTTTTCGAACTGGTAAAAATGGGAGAGGCCATTGAAGATGGTCTCAAATCTGGGAAAATCATAAGCGTATCCAACAAAGCTACTGGTCTCAAATCTGGGAGAATCATAAGCGTAACCAACAAAGCTACCAGTCAAAGCACTGTGGGACCCGCTAGAAAGTAAAAGTAAAACATGAGAAACGTTTCTCATACACCTAGCCCAAAGCCCCAAAAGACAGAAGAACCGCAATCTCCTGTTGAAGTTTATCAATCACCACAACAAAATGCTTACTTAACTGCACCATACAGCCCCATGCTCGTTTATTTCGCAAACCTAATTTCCAAACACCACCACCGAGCTACCAAGATCCACAAACAAATTGTTATATCCCGTGTTTTCGAGTATCCGGAAAAATTTGGAATAATGGTGACTTGTAAAGAATAAGGCCACATTTTGATTTCATTTGACATACATGTTGTTGTTTATGAAAAGTGTTGACGCGGAGACATCGGGGAAGGCCAAGGGCAAAATTGGAATTTTGGAAATTAGTTTCGGGAATTACAAAACGAGAATTCTAATAAAATGGGCTCAAAATGAAAGAGAAACTTTAGGCCCAATCCACATAGGGTGGCCGGCCATGGTTCATAATGTTAGCAAGCCCATGAATTAAATTGATCATGTGACTAATTAATTAAGGAAGTATATTATATATTCAAGTTCATCCTTAGAATGTTCAAGAAAAAAAAATCAAAAGAAAGAAAGCAAGAGCAAGAAGGGAGGGTTCGGCCCCCTTCAAGAAAGGAGAAAAAAAATTCCAAGTCTTAGACTTTGATCCAAAAATCTTGTTCTTCTTGAATTCTTAGTAAGTTCAAGATGCTCTTCATCATGGTATAATTTTTAAGGCAAGAAAGTGCTTGTGTTGGCAAGTGAAAGTTTGAAGAAAAAGGTAAGATTTCTACTCTTTTGTGTTATGGAATAAATATATATGTTATAATGATTAGAATTTGATGATAATTGTGGAGTTGTGATATGTGTGTGAAGCCATGTGTGTGTGTGGGGGGTGGTGTATGGCCGTGTGCCATGGTGTTGGTGGAAAGCGGTGAGTTAAATTTTATTTAGTCCGTTAGTTGCGTCGTTGTGACCATTGTGGCGCAAATGAAGGTTTAATGACTTGAATTAGCCTTGAATTTGCTTGTATGTAATTATGAGAAATTATGTAAATTTTGTATGACTTTTACATAGGTATGGAAGTAAGATTCAAATGTGAATTTGGTTGTTGTTAATGAGTTAGAAAGGAAAACAATGTGAGTTGTAAGTTTCGTTACATCTGTAGAAACATCGGATGGAATATGAAATTAGCGGGAATACTTTGAATTCATGAATATTGTTTGGAATGATATTGAATGTATTTGGATGATCTTGAACTAGCTAATGAATATGGAAAATGTTGATGTTAGTTGGATAATGGAAAGTGGGATGGAAGTTGTAGACTATATAGAAAAGTAGACTATTGTTGATATAATGCATTTTTGTGATGATTGTTGGCATTGTTGATATTGTTGGGTTGTTGTTGCTGCTATTTGAGCCGAGATGATTCTCGGGGGTGCTATATTTATAGGGGAGGTGCTGCCGAAATTTCGGTAGACAACTAGGACTTTAAGTTGAATCCTTAGAATCCATAACTTACAATTGGTAACTTTGACCATTTGTAGATTCCGGGCGAAACGGGATTTGAGTTTAAGCGAGCGAAAGACGCACGTAAGGTATGTAAAGCTAACCCATTCCTTCTTTTGGCATGTCCTAAGTATACTAGGTCGATACTTGAGCCTCGGGGGCAATTCCGTTCATGGAAATTCGAATTTGAATTTGAGTACTATTCATTCAATCTAATTGGATTATAAAATCTCACTTTTTGTTGGAAAATGATTACGTCCAAAACTCTTGTAAATGTAATAGAATCGCTTCGAAACTTCCATTGATGATTCCATAGATCCTAATACTTGTGATACAGGTCCGCCACCTCGACTTGACCCGAGGTGGGCCCACTAATCCAGATACCCCTTTGTTTGTTCTAATAGGCGTATTTTTGTATATTGTCGGAACAAGACTATTGTTTATGACTTTGGCTATCATAGAATAACGTCTTGACTGTCCTTGACGTTCTAAATTACATTTCGAACTATAAATGTAATTTTGGAAGTACTTTCGTGAAATAAATCCTGTATTGACCAATTGTTCGAACTAGTTTGACTAATGGGCTGGTATATGATTATATCAAGTTTCATAACTATTTCGATTTATAAATTATATTAGTCGCTCATGATTCTGCTCGTGCCCCTTTATTACGATATCGTTCACCGGTTCCCGGGCCGGTTATAGATCACGCGCACTATGACAATTCGACCGTATGCCCTTTTGTTGACATGAGTATCTGGGCATAGGTGTTCCGATACAAGTACTCCGCTATAAGTATTTTGATATAAGTATTCCGATATAAATATTTTGATATAAGTAACCTGATGTAAGTATTTTGATATAAGTATCCGGATAAAGTATTATGATATGAGTCTTCTGAAATAAGTATTCGACATAAGCATTCTGAAACAAGATTTCTGATGTAAGTGTTCTATTATAAGTATTCTACTATGAGTATTCTGATACAAGTGCTCTGATGTGAATATCCAATATGAATGTTCTCTGTAAGCTTTAGCGTCTCCAACTTTCGTATACGACATCGGATTGTTTAGAAGTGTCCGAAGAGGTTCTGGTACCAAAAACGTTCATGATCTTTCATTATGTACATATGGTTCCAAAATGTCTGTTTGATCTGATTCGTAAGGACATCTGAAGGTGCCTGGTATGACTATGACTCTGAATCTCCGAAAAAGGCTTCTGAAATGCTTATAAAGCGTTCTGTACTTCAAACGCTCGTAACTTTCTCATACTACGTTGGATTGACCTGAAATTTGTTCCAAGCCTCCAGGTATCGGTAAGGACGCTTGTCTGTCGAGTCTTGGTTTCTATGTGCATCCGGTTTCTTACTACTCTGCTCGTTCGAGCCTTAGCATGTCTATTCACTGAGCCGGACCAGGATATGTTATCGTGCGCTGTTTCCCTATGTTGTCTACTATGTTTTGAAATAAAACCGTGAGGGGTGGTCTGGGCTGAGCTCGATCCCCAAAGCGGACAGTATATGCGCTGCATAATCTGATACCAAGCAGACGCGTTGGGAGTGTACTGGGCTGAGCTCGAGCTCCCGAGACTGATCCGTGACCCGTGTACTGGGCAGAGCTCGAGCGGGAAAAACGGGCAGTTCCTGCATGGGATAAACACTGTACTGGGCCGAGCTCGAGGTGGCATACCCCTTGTAGGCGCGTGTTCTGATATGATATGATATGATCTGATATGATATACTCCGGCTATACGCCGCCTGATACGATACGTTTATGTATGGTGTGACCACTGTACTGGGCTGAGCTCGAGGTGGCACACTCCTTGTAAACATCATATGATTCACATGTTGCAGCGTCTAATCCGATACGCCACAGCGTCCTGAGATGGCATATGACTATAATGTGCACTACGTGTGATCTGCGTCTGGAAAGTAAGTTCTGATACTCTGTACGTCCTGTGTTCCAACCAGTATACTATATCATCTGAGTACTCGGTAAGTCCCGTATTCATTTTGATATATGACGTCATCTGAGCATTCTGTATGTCTTACATTCCGGTTGACACATGAGCTAGGTAGGCACAGGTTGCGTCTGGAAACCCTATACGTTTGGCAACCCTTCTGCCAGATTATATCGGTTTATATGATATGTGATGATCTGTATGACCTGGGCCTGGGAAGTGAGTGATTTTGATATTCTGGACCATGTACTTATTCTTTTATTGCTTGTTTCGATTATAGTTCTGATCTTTGTGTTCCATGCTTTACATACTCAGTACATATTCCGTACTGACCCCCTTTCTTCGGGGGCTGCGTTTCATGCCCGCAGGTACAGACGCTCATTGTGGTGATCCGCCAGCCTAGGGTACACAGTCTGCTGTTTGGAGTGCTCCTTTGATCCGGAGCCCATACTTTTGGTACAGAACTCCTTGTTATATATGGTTTCGTGCTTATGGTTATTTTTGGGTACGACGGGGCCCTGTCTCGTCATATGATTCTGTTGTCTGTATTAGAGGCCTGTAGACATGTATGTGGGTCATGGGTCGCGTTTGGTCCGTGATGTTTGCTTGGTTTGTGCCCGGTTTACCCTTACGCTACATTAATATGATCGATCTATGTTTTATGATATTAATAATGGTTTAAATGATATGTTTATAATCTGGGACGCACGAGATTCATAATATGTAGGCACAAGTGAAATTTGGTTAGCATGTATGTATGAGTGTCCATGTCGGGCACTAGTCGCGGCCTACGGGGTTGGGTCGTGACAAAAGTGGTATCAGAGCGGTTCGTCCTCGGAGTGTCTACAGGTCGTGTCTCGTAGAGTCTTGTTTATCGGTGTGTTGTGCACCACATCTATAAACAGGAGGCTACAGGACATTTAGAATGTTACCCTTTCTTTGAATCTTAGATCGTGCGATAGAGTTGTGCTATTAGGGTGGCTCCTTTCTAACAGATTGCTATGTTTACAGCGATGCCTCCGAAGAAGGCGAAGGTTGCCCAGAAGGGCAAAACAGGAGCGACTAGTCAGATACAGAGAGTCACCCGGGCTCATACTCAGATTATGCCCGATATTGCTCCCCAGTCAGAGGATTCTGCTACGCCATCATCAGCAGACGATCCTGGAGCGGCTTCGCCATTAGCTCCAGAGGCTCCAGCGCCCGAGCCTCCAGCTCCTCCGCCAGGGGCGGAGGACAGGACACTGAGAGAGGCCGTGCAGATGTTGACTACGTTGGTAGCGGGGCAGGCTCGCAGACGCGGGCGGAGAGATGACGATGATGATGACAGTCGTGATAGCCTAAGGGTTCGAGAGTTTCTGTTATGCGGCCCCCCAGAGTTTTTCTGGTCTAAGCCCGACGAGGACCCCCATGACTTTATTCGGGGGATGCGGCGCTCATTGGACTTGGTCAGGGCTTCAGGGACCGAGTCTGTCGAGTTGGCCGCGCACAGATTGCGGGATGTCGCTGCTAACTGGTACGAGTCCTGGGAGCTATCCAGGGGTGAGGGTGTTTCCCCAGCTACTTGGGACGAGTTCGTGGCTGCTTTTACCCGTCACTTTTTGCCCCCAGAGTTACGGCGGGCGCGGGTTGACCGATTTTTGCATCTGCAGCAGAGGGGACGGAGCGTTCGTGAGTATAATTTGGAGTTTGATTCTCTGGCTAGGTATGCACCCGCTATAGTAGCTGATATGGCTGACCGGATGCACCGGTACGTGATAGGGTTGGACCCCTACTTGGTTGACAGCTGCATGGCGATGGCATCGCAGACTGATATGGACATCGCCCGATTACAGGATTATGCTCTAGGGATGGAGGACCGGCACAGAGAGGATCAGTCGGGTAGAGGTTGTGACAGGAGACAGCCCAAGAGGGCTAGATTGGCTGGGCATTCTAGGAAACTCTTAGACAGACAGTCTCATCAGCAGCACAGTAGACATTTTTCCCAGCCAGCAGGGGATACCCCTCCACAGAGTTCGGGTAGGAGGTCTGGTGACACATGGTACTCCGGGGCAGGTCAGAACTCCAGAGTCTTAAGGTCGCGGGTGGACGGAGGTTCCGGTCGGTCGAGGCCACCCAGACCTCGGTGTCCTTATTGTGGGAGACGCCACTCTGGAGAATGTCATTATGATACAGATGCTTGTTTTTCCTGTGGCCGTCAAGGCCACATTATGAGAGAGTGTCCGTATAGGACCAGTTCGGGTGGTGCAGCCCAGCCCAGCGGGTCAGTTGCTGATTTAACTTTTCCTTCTGTAGCGGTACGCCCTACGGGGCAGAGTGTGCCGACACCGTCGGGCCGCGGTAGAGGTCGTGGCGCAGCTTTCGGTTCTAGCGGTCCTTTGAACCGCTTATATGCTTTGGCTAGCCGGCAGGACCCAGAGGTGTCACCAGATGTGTTTACAGGTATATTGTCCACTTTTTCCGAATATATATATATATGCATATATATACACACATGCATTGGTAGATCCAGATTCTGTTTCATCACGTATTCTTCCCCGATTGTTAGTAGAACTGGGATAAGGCCCAAATTGATAAAATCGTCTGAGGTAATGATATATGTGGATAACAATTGAGAGTCGAAAGTGTACTAAAGTCTCGAGGTTAAGCGTGCTGGGGCCAGAGCAATTCTGGGATGGGTGGCCCCCTGGGAAGTGTACAAAATTTTCATAAACGTAGATATACGAGACCAATGGAAAGTCTGGGGTAACCTAAATAAATTAGAATGTACCGAAGGGTTAGAAACCCTAAATAGGTCGAGTAGGCTAAGGCGAACTCGGCCGCCGAAGAAAAGGAAAGTGCGACACAGTCCTGTAATTAGAATAAATTTAAATGGCGTTTGAAAATGTATTGTAAGGGAAATGGTAATAAATGTATATGTGTGCAGATCATACCTCCCAGTTACGACTGTTTTGACTGACAGGCGGACCCCAGCAGTCAGTGTTACGATATATGAAAACTTTGACTGAACGGAACCTAAAAGACAAAGCGAAGGCTGCGATATAACTGTTATAAGTAGACTAATGTCGGTGTCACCACTAGTTAAAGCTGGAAAGTCTTAGCATAATGATATTCGAGAATAGGACAAAGGCGAGTGTGTAAAAGGGGATAGTAATTGTGACGTTTGGCAGAATTTTGAAGGAAATAAGGAGGACTCCCCCGAAATGCTTGTAAAACCCTATAAGGCTAATTTAACATTCGAGGACGAATGTTCTAAAGGGGGGGAAGATGTTATATCCCGTGTTTTCGCGTATCCGGAAAAATTTGGAATAATGGTGAATTGTAAAGAATAAGGCCACATTTTGATTTCATTTAACATACATGTTGTTGTTTATGAAAAGTGTTGACGCGGAGACATCGGGGAAGGCCAAGGCCAAAATTGGAATTTTGGAAATTAGTTTCGGGAATTACAAATCGAGAATTCTAATAAAATGGGCTTAAAATGAAAGAGAAAATTTAGGCCCAATCCACATAGGGTGGCCGGCCATGGTCTATAATGTTAGCAAGCCCATGAATTAAATTGATCATGTGATGATCATGTGACTAATTAATTAAGGAAGTATATTATATATTCAAGTTCATCCTTAGAATGTTCAAGAAAAAAAAATCAAAAGAAAGAAAGCAAGAGCAAGAAGGGAGAGTTCGGCCCCCTTCAAGAAAGGAAAAAAAATTCCAAGTCTTAGACTTTGATCCAAAAATCTTGTTCTTCTTGAATTCTTAGTAAGTTCAAGATGCTCTTCAACATGGTATAATTTTTAAGGCAAGAAAGTGCTTGTGTTGGCAAGTGAAAGTTTGAAGAAAAAGGTAAGATTTCTACTCTTTTGTGTTATGGAATAAATATATATGTTATAATGATTAGAATTTGATGAAAATTGTGGAGTTGTGATATGTGTGTGAAGCCGTGTGTGTGGGGGGGGGGGGGGGTGGTGTATGGCCGTGTGCCATGGTGTTGGTGGAAAGCGGTGAGTTAAATTTTATTTAGTCCGTTAGTTGCGTCATTGTGACCATTGTGACGCAAATGAAGGTTTAATGACTTGAATTAGCCTTGAATTTGCTTGTATGTAATTATGAGAAATTATGTAAATTTTGTATGACTTTTACATAGGTATGGAAGTAAGATTCAAATGTGAATTTGGTTGTTGTTAATGAGTTAGAAAGGAAAACAATGTGAGTTGGAAGTTTCGTTACATCTGTAGAAACATCGGATGGAATATGAAATTAGCGGGAATACTTGAATTCATGAATATTGTTTGGAATGCTATTGAATGTATTTGGATGATCTTGAACTAGCTAATGAATATGGAAAATGTTGATGTTAGTTGGATAATGGAAAGTGGGATGGAAGTTGTAGACTATATAGAAAAGTAGACTATTGTTGATATAATGCATTTTTGTGATGATTGTTGGCATTGTTGATGTTGTTGGGTTGTTGTTGCTCCTATTTGAGCCGAGATGATTCTCGGGGGTGCTATATTTATAGGGGAGGTGCTGCCGAAATTTCGGTAGACAACTAGGACTTTAAGTTGAATCCTTAGAATCCATAACTTACAATTGGTAACTTTGACCATTTGTAGATTCCGGACGAAACGGGATTTGAGTTTAAGCGAGCGAAAGACGCACGTAAGGTATGTAAAGCTAACCCATTCCTTCTTTTGGCATGTCCTAAGTATACTAGGTCTATACTTGAGCCTCGGGGGCAATTCCGTTCATGGAAATTCGAATCTGAATTTGAGTACTATTCATTCAATCTAATTGGATTATAAAATCTCACTTTTTGTTGGAAAATGATTACGTCCGAAACTCTTGTAAATGTAATAGAATCGCTTCGAAACTTCCATTGATGATTCCATAGATCCTAATACTTGTGATTCAGGTCCGCCACCTCGACTTGACCCGAGATGGGCCCACTAATCCAGATACCCCTTTGTTTGTTCTAATAGGCGTATTTTTGTATAGTGTCGGAACAAGACTATTGTTTATGACTTTGGCTATCATAGAATAACGTCTTGACTGTCCTTGACGTTCTAAATTACATTTCGAATTAAATCAAGTTTTATAACTATTTCGATTTATAAATTGTATTAGTCGCTCATGATTCTGCTCGTGCCCCTTTATTACGATATCGTTCACCGGTTCCCGGGCCGGTTATTGATCACGCGCACTATGACAATTCGACCGTATGCCCTTTTGTTGACATGAGTTTCCGGGCATAGGTGTTCCGATACAAGTACTCCGCTAGAAGTTTTTGGATATAAGTATTCCGATATAAATATTTTGATATAAGTAACCTGATGTAAGTATTTTGATATAAGTATCCGGATAAAGTATTATGATATGACTCTTCTGAAATAAGTATTCGACATAAGCATTCTGAAACAAGATTTCTGATGTAAGTGTTCTATTATAAGTATTCTACTATGAGTATTCTGATACAAGTGCTTTGATGTGAGTATCCAATATGAATGTTCTCTGTAAGCTTTAGCGTCTCCAACTTTCGTATACGACATCGGATTGTTTAGTAGTGTCCGAAGAGGTTCTGGTACCAAAAACGTTCATGATCTTTCTGTATGTACATATGGTTCCAAAATCTCTGTTTGATCGGATTCGTTAGGACATCTGAAGGTGCCTGGTATGACTATGACTCTGAATCTCCGAAAAAGGCTTCTGAAACGCTTATAAAGCGTTCTGTACTTCAAACGCTCGTAACTTTCCCATACTACGTTGGATTGACCTGAAATCTGTTCCAAGCCTCCAAGTATCGGTAAGGACGCTTGTCTGTCGAGTCTTGGTTTCTATGTGCATCTGGTTTCTCACTACTCTGCTCGTGCGAGCCTTAGCATGTCTATTCACTGAGCCGGGCCAAGATATGTTATCGTGCGCTGTTTCCCTACGTTGTCTACTGTGTTCTGAAATAAAACCGTGAGGGGTGGTCTGGGCTGAGCTCGATCCCCAAAGCGGACAGTATCTGCGCTGCATAATCTGATACCAAGCAGACGCGTTGGGAGTGTACTGGGCAGAGCTCGAGCTCCCGAGACTGATCCGTGACCCGTGTACTGGGCAGAGCTCGAGCGGGAAAAACGGGCAGTTCCTGCATGGGATGACCACTGTACTAGGCCGAGCTCGAGGTGGCATACCCCTTGTAGGCGCGTGTTCTGATATGATATGAAATGATCTGAGATGATATACTCCGGCTATATGCCGCCTGATACGATACGTTTATGTATGGTGTGACCACTGTACTGGGCTAAGCTCGAGGTAGCACACTCCTTGTAAACATCATATGATTCACAGGTTGCAGCGTCTAATCCGATACGCCACGGCGTCCTGAGATGGCATATGACTATAATGTGCACTACGTGTGATCTGCGTCTGGAAAGTAAGTTCTGATACTCTGTACGTCCTGTGTTCCAACCAGTATACTATATCATCTGAGTACTCGGTAAGTCCCGTATTCCTTTTGATATATGACGTCATCTGAGCATTCTGTATGTCATACATTCCGGCTGACACATGAGCTAGGTAGGCACAGGTTGCGTCTGGAAACCCTGTGCGTTTGGCAACCCTTCTGCCAGATTATATCGGTTTATATGATATGTGATGATCTGTACGACCTGGGCCTGGGAAATGAGTGATTTTGATATTCTAGACCATGTACTTATTCTTTTATTGCTTGTTTCGATTATAGTTCTGATCTTTGTGTTCCATGCTTTACATACTCAGTACATATTCCGTACTGACCCCCTTTCTTCGGGGGCTGCGTTTCATGCCCGCAGGTACAGACGCTCATTGTGGTGATCCGCCACCCTAGGGTACACAGTCTGCTGTTTGGAGTGCTCCTTTGATCCGGAGCCCATACTTTTGGTACAGAACTCCTTGTTATATATGGTTTCGTACTTATGGTTATTTTTGGGTACGACGGGGCCCTGTCCCGTCATATGATTCTGTTGTCTGTATTAGAGGCCTGTAGACATGTATGTGGGTCATGGGTCGCGTTTGGTCCGTGATGTTTGCTTGGTTTGTGCCCGGTTTACCCCTACGCTACATTAATATGATCGATCTATGTTTTATGATATTAATAATGGATTAAATGATATGTTTATAATCTGGGACGCACGAGATTCATAATATGTAGGCACAAGTGAAATTTGGTTAGCATGTATGTACGAGTGACCATGTCGGGCACTAGTCGCGGCCTACGGGGTTGGGTCGTGACACAAATTTCCAAACACCTACCCCAAATTACCAAGCTCCACAGCCAAACTAAAAAAGTAACCCACTAGCAAATTACCAAAATGAACCACCCCCTAATGCATACAATTTGGCATTCCCCATCTTCGAGAAAAAGCTTGCTTGTGTGTTCACTCCATTACTGGAAACACAAACTCAACTATTCGAGGGGTTGAATGTTGTCGTACTAATCCAAGCAGTCCCGCCAAAGGTTGTCAATCCCAAAAATTGATTGTTTCGACCCAAATTAACATAAGCTTACCATTCTAACGGAAAGGGACATAGCACTGAAGAATGTATCAATCTGAAGCATAAGATTCAAGATTTGATCGATAAGTGAGAGATCATTCTTCAAACTTCTACGCCAAATGTAAACACTAACCCTCTACCCAATGGTAACAATACTATCCATATGATCGAAAGAGAGAAAGATTGGGCCGTATGCAAGCCTATAATCCGAGACCCAGTGAAAACACTTGAGCAGATGGTGGCATCACTAACAATCCAAGAGCGCCCATAGTTTAAAGTGCTAATACCTATGCCCATCATAGCAGCAGTATCTCAAGGGGTGGTGATAGCACTAAGGAAAGAATTCATTGTCCAAGTGACAATTGCCCATGGAATGACTCAGTCTGGGAAGGGTTACACTCCCAAAGAATTGGCCCAAAGAGCACCAAGAAATGAGGGAAATCAAAGAAGGCCCACTTTTGAAGGTGAAGCTAAAGACTTCTGGCGCCGAATACATCCAAAAGAGTACTCTATTATGGAGCATCTAAAGAAAATGTCAACCGAGATAATCGTATTGGCATTATTGTTGAGTTCACCTCAACACCGTCTAGCTTTGATGAAGGTACTAGACGAAGCTCATCTCCCCGTAGGCACGAGTAGTGAAAATCTGGCCGACATGGTTACACATGTCATGGGCGAACATCAAATCTCCTTCACTAAGGAAGAAATTCCCAAGGAAGGTACAACACACAAAAAGACATTGTATGTCACCATTATGTGTCAAGATAAGGTTGAAACCCGAGTACTAATTGATAATGGGATTTGCCTCAACATTTGCGCCGAATCTACCCTTTGCCAACTGGGCTACGACCTTGGGAAAATTCGCCAAAGCCTTACAAATGTAAGGGCATTTGATGCGGCCCAATGTGATGCTATTGGAGAAGTGTACCTCTGTGTCCAAATAGGGCCCGCTGAGTTCACCACTGAGTTCCAAGTCATGGAAATAGCCACTAACTAGAACTTATTATTGGGAAGACCGTGGATTCACATGGCGGGAGCCGCACCATCTTCTCTTTATCAAGATGTGAAGTTTGTATAGGAAGGCCATAAGGTCACAATCCATAGAGAAGGTAGTATCCACAACTACCCATACAACTCGGTGCCAGTTATCGAAGAAACTCCAAAGGGAACAGATTTTCACGTGGTAGAACTAGTGGGGCATGCCCACAAAGAAGATTCCTCACAAGTACCCATGCCTGCAGTCTACAAAATGATTGCCTCAACCATGCTCCAGAACAGGTTTGAACCCAGGCGAGGTCTAGGAAGGGACCTACATGGCGTCACATAACCAGTCCCAATTCCTCAAGAAAATTTTCTCTTCGGTTTGGGTTATGTTCCTAATGATGATGAAATTGACAAGGAAAATAGAAAGAAGAAGAGTCCTGCGAAGTTGCGCAAGCTAACTCCGAATTTGTACCAGTCATTTTCGGTGCGAATGCCAATGCCTGAGGATGGAAGCATGGAAGAAGGGTTAGGGATGCTACTTCAAGAGGTTGACTACCTGGTGATATTGGAGGAATGCACTAAAGCGCCCACCATCCGCAATGCTAATCAGGGCGAGCAACTATCCAATCGGACTTCTAATTCGCTCTTGGCTCTTCAGTAGAGAAATGATGAATGTCGAGGCCCGATTACTCACTATTTGCACTTTTAAATTACCTCAAGATGTTTTCAAAAAATGGAAATGACTCAATGTTGATCCGAGTCAAGACCACGGTCTATACTTCCATTTGTTGAAATTAATGAAGCCTCGACTTATGAGAAAACATAACTCTTTTATTTACTTGCATATGTGTGTTATACTAACCCTGCTTTGCCTAGATTTTTCAGTAATAAAAAAGATAAAACAACCTTAAATTTCATGACATGTCATAAAATGAGTGTGTAAAGTGACATCGAAGAAAAGAAATACGAAGAGTACAATGAGGAAACAATGTTACCTGAGGGTATCATGGAAGAGGAAGAAGAGTCTGAGAATGAATAGAAACCTAACCTAGATGAAATAGAAGTAATCAATCTAGGAGATGGAGAAACAATCAAAGAAACCAGGATAAGAGCGCATTTGGAAGCTCCTAAAAAACAAGAATTAATAAACTTGCTACGAGAATACGTGGATATTTTCTCATGGTCATACGCTGACATGCTTGGGTTAAGCACCGACATAGTGGCCCACAGATTAACCATCAATGCGGGCTTTGACCCGATCAAACAGAAAACCAAGTAGTTCAAGCCAGATCTTAGCATCCGTATTAAGGATGAAGTAGAAAAATAGATTAAGTCTGAAGTAGTGGAAGTAACTTCGTACCCGACATGGTTAGACAACATAGTGCCAATACTAAAAAAGGATGGAAAGATACAAATTTGTGTGGACTACATTGATCTTAACCGAGCTAGTCCAAAGAATAACTTCCCACTCCCAAACATCCACATACTCATTAATAACTGCGCAAAACATAAGTGACAACCATTCGTGGATTGCTTCGCAGGATACCATCAAATCTTGACGAGCAAGGATGATATAGAAAAAATAGCCTTCATCACCCCATGGGGAGTGCACTACTACAGAGTAATGCCATTCGACCTCAAGAACGCCAGCGCCACTTACATGAGGGCTGTGACCACCATCTTTCATGACATGATCCATAAAGAAATTGAAGTATATATAGATGATGTCGTTATCAAATCCAGAGAAAGCTCAGAGCATACAACCCATTTGCGGAAGTTCTTTGAAAGACCCTGAAAATTCAATCTGAAGCTAAACCTGGTCAAATGTGCATTTGGAGTACCTGTCAAAAAACTGTTGGGATTCATAGTCAGCCGAAGGGGCATAGAACTAGACCCTTCTCAGATCAAAGCTATTCAAGAGCTGCCCCCTCCAAAGACTAAGTAAGAGGTCATGAGATTCCTGGGAAGATTAAATTACATTGGGTGATTCATAGCCCAGTCTACCATCATTGTGGAACCAATACTCAAACTGCTGAAGAAAGATGCACCGACAAAATATACTAAGGAGTGTGATAAAGCATTTGACACCATAAAGAAATACTTGTCCAACCTACAGGTCTTGGTACCTCCTAGGCCTAGGAGCCCATTATTGCTATAATTGTCGGTAGCAAAATAATGCCTTTGGATGCGTGTTAGGACAACACGATGAAACTAGCAAAAAGGAACGTGCCATCTACTATCTGAGCAAGAAGTTCACTGCCTGCGAGGCAAGATACACATTGGTGGAAAAGACATGCTTTGACATGCGTAGCCCAGAAGCTGAGGCACTACCTGTCATTATACACCACTAATATCATATCCAAGATGGACCTACTGAAGTATATATTTCACCTACCCAAGCCTATAGGGAAATTGGCCAAATGGAAAATGTTGTTGTGCGAATTCGACATCATATACATAGCACAATAGGCAGTCAAAGGACAAGCATTGGCCGATTAACTGCAGAAAGCCTAGTCGATGAAAATTTCAAACCACTTTGGACTCAGTTCATGATAAATTCAAATGCATTAGTGTTTTGATGATTGTCAAATTGATTCAAAACTAGATAAAGAACTGGTCTGTGATCTGTTCTCTATGCATTTTGTACCGTTAGCAGAGACAGTTGTAAAGCTAAGCTACTCACTACACATAAGTACAGCGGTGAGCTGGCCCATGCTTTAGGTCAAACTATTGAATGAGTGGTCTCTATCCATCCTACATGCTTCGCACTATATATAGCATGTTGCAACATATTGTGCATCACTTGGAAAACCTAAAAATCACCCAAAAGGTGCGGTCGTCATAAGACTTTCCAAGTGTTCAACAAAGCTAATCATAAACGGAAGACATGTTTCCAAAACTAAAGATGATTTATTCTCTTAGTTTGTTTTAAGATTTGTTTCATGTGCTTTAACTTGTAAACCTACTCTTCTCTTATAAGAAGCTGTTGTAGGTATTTCAAATTCATAGTAATTGTTCGGCAGTTTACCTTTCAATCTATTAAGTGGTACCCTTGTGTCACGACCCGACTAGGGGCCGCGACGGTTACCGGGGGCTAACCACCGAGCACCGCTCGTTCTATTACTCATCATACTCATTTAACGCTCTTTTATCGCATTTATACTCAAATCATAAGAAAATCATATCTCATTTGGAAACATAAATACTTTTATATACATTGGCCTTTCGGGTATCAAAATCATAGACATATATATATGCCTAATAGCGACCTCGTGAGACCATATAACCCACACTGCGTATCTACGAACCTCTACTCGAGTGCTAGACATAAGGACAGGACAAGGCCCCGTCATGCCCAAAATATGCATGTACACAAAAGAATAATCACAAGCACCTCTGAACAATGGAGTGCTCTCAAATCAGCTGCTAGCTCCTATGAGTCTGGATCAGGATCACCTCCCTATCTACCTGTGGGCATGAACACGACGTCCAAAGAAAACGGACGTCAGTATGAACATTGTACTGAGTATGAGAGGCATAAACAATAATGATACATCAATGAGATAGAGGAAGCATCAATAAGGAGCAACTGTATATGACTGTAACTTATAGAAGAAATAGCACATGCTGACTTACTCATAATCATCATCATCTCATGTATGCAATAATGTATAAGGTGCCTGTCCATATAGGTACGGTGTGATAATGTATAAGCTACCCGTCCATATAGGGATGGTGTGATAATGTATAAACTTCTCGTCCATATAGGTACGGTGTGATAATGTATAAGATGCGTGTCCATATAGGTACGGTGTGATAATGTATAAGGTGCTTGTCCATATAGGTACGGCGTGATAATGTATAAGCTGCCCGTCCATATAGGTACGGTGTGATAATGTATAAGCTGCCCGTCCATAAAGGTACGATGTGATAATGTATAAGCTGCCCGTCCATATAGGTACGATGTGATAATGTACAAGCCTGCGTCCAGGCCTCCCGCGTCCGGGGTATAAGCTGCCCACTATAGTGGTGTGTGTCTGCCCGCCTTAGCGGTGTCTGCCCGGCCATATAGGCACGGTGTAACATCATCATCATGTGCATATCATAGGCCTATCATACTATTATCATAATGCATGCATAATAGCTCAAGGATAGTTATACTTTATCAAGGTGACATAAGGTCGTGAACGCCCGATTCCATTATAGACATTTGTAAGTATTCTGCCTCACCTTGAAGGAAATAATATATGAGGTGAGTGTAACAATAAATGACCTCATTAATGTTATAGGAACATCATATCATGAACTCTAAAATATCTATACTTTGACTTATCGTTATCATTATTGGACTCATAACATATCTCTTATCTCATATAATTCATAAACATAGGCTCATAATTTTTTCCGGAATGTAGAAGATTCATAGAGAAGAAAGGAAGTTGTACCATAGGATTCATGCCATAGAAAGAAAGGACTAGCCTCACATACCTTTTTCGTTTAACTACTCTATTGCTTGCTCGTCCTTCTTTAATGCTCACGTCTTTACCTTCAAAAGAATTCGCATTAACATTAGTTAAGCGATTATAAGAACGTGCTTATTGAATCTAAGGAAAATTGGACAACATTTCCTTTGTTTATATGATTTCCTCCATATTCCATATCAACTTCCAAACATCTATAATCACATTCACCATATTATAAGCAACAATCATCATTCATCCACTTTACTCATATCTCATAATTTCACTTAGATGTCTCCATAATCATAGTCATAGTTCACTATCATGTTCTCTCACATTTAATTCTTAACCCATGTTCCACATGTCATTTATAATATACTTTAACTACAACATCTCAATAGTCATGATTCATTTCAACTACAACTCAAGAATAACACTATTCCCACATTTATGACTTATTTCTATATTCTTCAACAATCCAAGTTTTTTCAACTTCTCAATATCTTAAACATCATGAAAATATCATATAACTTACCTTAGATAGTGTAGGAATAATCCTTGAGTAGGAATACTCTTCTTTCACTAAAACCCTAATTCACTTCCTTTGAAATTTCTTGGCTTAGATAACTTTAATGGGTTTCATCCTCTTGATTCTTTTTGTTTTGATGTATTTGATCATCAATTTCCTTTGAATTCTTGTGGATGAAGTGTATGGAACTTTCTAGAGGTCTTGAGAGACGAAGAAAGAATGTGGGAAATTAATTTAATGAAGTGGGAACACATTTATATAACCAGAAACTATTCAGCTCGTCGGGACTTCCACGGACACTTTCACGGTCCGTGGAATATTATATGGTCCGTGGAAAAGGTCGTGGTTCACCACCAGAAGACCATCATCTCTGCTGGGTATTCCACGGACCAATATACGGTCCGTGGAAATTTTCACGACCCGTGGTTGTGGTCGTGGAACTCACAGTTCCTTCCGAAGTTGTCCTCGTCATTTCGTTCAGTAAAAAGGTCATAACCCTTGATCCCGATATCGTGTGAGCGCCAACGACCTATGGTTGGAAATCTCTTTCAATTATCTATAACTTTAATTCTTAGTGTTTTTCCAAATTCAAAACTTATAATGGCGTTTTGGTCCTGTCACGACCCAGCCCCGTGGGCCGCGACTGGTGCCCTATTTGGACACCCAAATAAACTTACGTACCAGATTGACATATCAAAATTCATTCGAACTTAACATACGTCATTTTAAGCAAATACTGCAAACAAATATCATCTTAAGCGGTCGCCCGTACAGAAACATCATATCCAAATCCAATATATTGGCGGAATACACATCGCCAGATATACGCACATATACAGACAAATGGGCCGTTTTGGCCATAATAGTAAACGGGGCCGCATTAAGACGAAATCATAATCACAAACGACCAAACATGACCCATGACCCACATACATGACTACAGGCCTCTACAAAACATAACAGAAACATATGACAGGACAGGGCCCCGCCGTACCCAAATAGTCATATATATACAGAATATGTGTAGCAGAAGATATGTACCAAAAGTACGATCCGAATCAAAAGGAGTAATCCAAATGGCAGAGTATGTATCCTATACTGGGGGATCACTAAAATGAACGTCCGTACCTGCGGGCATGAAACGCAGCCCACGAAGAAAGGGGGTCAGTACGAAATATGTACTAAGTATGTAAAGCATGAAATACAAAAATCCAAATCATAACCGAGTTGGGGAGTACAGAATTTGGGTACAGAATGAGTATATCAAAATCGGTGCAGAAAACATATATATATATATATCATGCAAATAAAATCATGCATAAGGCTCAGGAACGTGGTCGCCACTCCGACGCTGGCGCCACAACACATCATACTCCAGAAAGTTTCAAATTTCCGTACAATCACCGAACGTATTATATCATCAGAACATATCATATCATACGAACACATCGTATACCATATCACATCATAACGCCGTATATAAGCGGTACCCAGCCCTATGGCAAGGTCTCCGGAACCGTAACACATCATACTGCCGAACATTACATAGTGCGCACGATCACAAAACCGGCCCGGGATCTGGCGAACGATATCATAGTAATAGGTACGAGCGGAGTAGTGCGGGAACCATATGCATACACGTAAATAAATTTCAAGACTCGACAAATAAATATATATACTGATAGCAGAAGGCTCAAGGTAAGTATAGAGTCCATCGGAATCATTATACAAAAGTTGCGAGCTTTTAAGTTACCAAACTTTCGAATCACTTCATAGGTCATTTCCTTGAAAATTTAGTATCATTTATTTTTAAGAAGCTTTCAAACAACCTTATAGAGTACTTCAAATGGAGCCTTAAAATCATATGCACATCTCTAGAATATACATATCCAAACTTAGGCCATATCAAATATTTTCCAAACCATATCCGGAAGCGTACCGACTAATATTTCAAACATCATAAGTATGTGACAAGTCATATGAAATAGTTCATGGAAATCAAAGACATAGGCCATCCTAGTGGCTCTAAGAGTAGAATTTTCTTTGGAACATACATATATATATTATTCATTTACTTCATAAGGGTCATGCCAAAAAGGAAGAACGCTAAGCCTTACATACCTCGATCGCTCACTACCAAATCTCGATCGCTTGCCAACCAATCCCGACTCAGGTCTCGAGCTCTCCAATATCTACAATAATGTTATTAATTTCCAAAAAAAATTAGCTACTAGTTCTTAGAATTTTAATTCTAATTAGTATTTGTCTACCGAAATTTCGGCAACACCTCCCCTGTAAATTCAACATCCCCGAGAATTAAACTCGACCAAATTCATCAACAACCATACCAACAACCAAACCAATAACATCAAAACCAATCTAAAATGCATTCCAACACTAGTAACCTTCCTTTCAACATAATTCATCGACATTCAATTCAACTACGAATTTTTCAAGCCAATTATCGACACTTACACATTCATTACCAATTCAAGATCATTCAAAAGCATTTCAAGGCATTTCATACCATTCTACAATTTATACAAAATTCCACCAAGCCTAGAATTCATCCGAAATCTCCAACCTTTAACACAACATTCACAACATATTTTTTTCATCTTCCCATTTCATCACATGAACCACAATTTATACCTTAACAATTCCATTTCCATAATTACATAAATTTACAATAAAATCACAAAATTTCCTATAACAACTTAACAATAATATTCATGTCAACTTAAACTAGAATTCTTCCATTTGCCTAAAAAGGCCATTACAACACAATTAACATAATAAATAAAATTTGATCATTCCTCTCATCAACACCCATTTTCGGCCACAACTACACACACCCATGACACAAAATTTCCATACTCTACATTCATTCCCACATACTACAACATCTATATAAAATTCTTCCTAACAAAAAAAAAAGAGTAGAATTATTACCTTTTTGCCAAATTCTCCCACTTGATAAAAAAAAGTACTCTTGCTCCCAAAGTTGTATCACATTAAAGAGGGCTTTGAGCTTAGTAGTAATTGCACAAGAGATGATTTTTTGAACTAAAGATGTGAGCTCCAATTTTTTTTTTTCCTTTCCCTTTCTCTATGGCCGAACCCTTGGCTTTTTTTTTTTCTTTGCTTTGTTTTCTTGAAGCTTCCTAATGGAAAATGATGGATGGCCCTTTATTTATTTGGTCTTGGTTGACTTGGGCTTGGGCCCTTTTTGAGGGGTATGGCCGGCCAACACAAATATTTGGGCCTCAATTTCCCTTTTTTTCATTTCATTTAGGCCCAAATTGTTGCGGGTCTTATTTTAAAATTCCCGAAACTAATTTCTAAAATTTCCCATTTCGCCCTTGACCTTCCTCCATGTTTCCACATCAACATTTCATGGACAACACATATATTAAATAAAATCAAAATATATCCTTATTTCTTACAAGTCACAATTATTTTAAATTTTTCCGAATGTGTAAAATTACGGGTTATAACAGGTCCCTCCAAGTCAGATCATCCGAAAATATTTCCTTAAATCGTCCTTTTGGATGGCTTATTCCCATATTTGGCTTATGGGTCCTTCTTAGGACTTGCTCAACTTTCCATGTACTACTCTTATATTTCTTCATATGTCTTTTATAAAACTCCGGCGTGTGGGCCCCACTTCGCTTACAGCAACGAGGGCTTTTCGGCAAGTGACATATGAACCAATTACACCCATATGGTCTCCAAATTTCATATGTATACCATTAGTACACTCTTATAATATAACCTTTCTCCTTAATCCTCGCATAACTTTGCTCTTCCTCAGGCCAATACTAAGCTGGCTACGACCTTGGTAGCGCGAAATTTTCCAAGGTGTAATACCTTGGCTAGTTTACTCTAAGGTGTATTAGTTGGGTTTGGCTAGAGGTAGTCAACCTTAGTTTCCTTGGCTAGAGTTATTCAAGTGGAGGTGTTTGTAATCGGTGTATTGCAAAGGTTGAGGGACTACGAGAGTTGTTTCCTAGGTTGCCACCATTGTAAGGGTTGAGGGATTATGGGACTTAGTTTCTAGCTTACAATAGATTGTAATCTGAAGTTGCTCATATAGTGGAGTTGAAATTCTACTAGAGCAGGTCATGGATTTTAATCCCTTGAGCAAGGAGTTTTCCACAGTAAAAATAGTGTCTTTTTTACTTACTGCATTGCATAAGGGAACTGGTACTCAACCAGGTCCCTCCATACATTGTTTGGTGGATGCACAGTCTGTATCAGTTGGTATCAGAGCTGGTGCTTTCCATGAAATAACAGCCCCACCAAATATGGAAGAAGGTCAATCTTTCAACAAGCCACCCAGATTTAACAAAAAATACTATGGGTGGTGGAAGACAAGAATGCACGACTTCCTCATGGCTGAAGATTCAGAGTTGTGGGATATCATCTGTGATGGTCCCTATATTCTAGCACACAAGTGAAGATGGTTTAAAAATAAATGCCAAAACAAGGAAAGAATACAATGATGCTGGCAAGAAGCCAATTGAGAAAAATTATAAAGCAAAGAAGATCCTTGTGTGTGGAATAGGACCTGATGAATACAATCGAGTCTCAGCGTATTCAACTGCTAAAGAGATCTGGGAAGCTCTCCACACTACTCATGAAGGAACAACGCAGGTGAAAAACTCCAAAATCAACATGCTCACCATAGAGTATGAGGCTTTTAAAATGAAGGAGAATGAATCTATTCATGATATGCACACCAGATTCACCTCAATCATTAATGAGCTTCATTCTTTAGGAGAGAACATCACAACTACTAAACTGGTGAGGAAACTGCTTGGTGCTCTGCCGTATTGTTGGGACAGCAAGGTAAATGCTATTTCTCAAGCCTAAGACCACACCAAGATGACGTTCGATGAACTCATTGGAAACCTTAAAACCTATGAGGTGAAGATGACCTTGAAGAAGGATGAAAATAATGAATTAAAAAGAGAAAAGAGTCTTGCTCTCAAAGCTTCCAGAGAAGATCCATGTGATGATGAATCTGAGCTGGCATATCACATACGAAGAATTATTAAACTGATTCGAAGAAGTGGTGGAACCCCAAAGGCAAGAAGCTCCAGCAGAAACTCTAGAGGAAATGACTATCTCTGCCATAGGTGTGGTAGACATTGTCACTTTGCCAAACTGGCTACATCAAGGGTGTTACACCACGTAGTTTTATACGTTGAAATTCGTAGGTGTTGGCGGTTTTAAGTATGGAAATTGGAGTTACCTCCAAGGATACATGAGATTAGATGCGCTTATCTTATGTTTATGAGGGTTTAAGTTCATATAATAAACTGTGGAAGGATTGGAGGACAAGTCAATCAAGGAAATTAAGTTTGTTGGATTTTAGAGAAAGTATAAGGGCAATTTTGGCCCTACACGAGGAAAGGAAATCTTATGGTATATGGGGAGTTTTGTAGTGAAACGAAATCCTAAATTGAAGTTCAGGAAGTCTAGTTTCCAATGCAACAAACCATGTGTCGGTCCGACATCGGAATAGAGAATTATGAGCATTTTAAGTAGGACTTCCAGCTTCAGCGGTGTCAGGAAGTGCCATTACTCCGGACTTTCTATGTTTGGTACTTTTCTGCTAGTGTAATATATGTTCATATGTACACTCTTAGAGGCCCGTAGACATAGTGGGGTATGTAAGCATTGTGTATGGTCATGCTGGCCTTGTTTTTGTCTGTGATACTTTCCTGTTAGCCTTGCCGGCTTTATGATACTCGTGATGTTGTAGCGATCTTGTCGGCTTGCATAGGTACATATGTGTCGGATTATCCAATATTTCTATGTTGGGCCTTTTCTGCGTGCAGGTGTTCTTGAGTTACGGTATATGATGTTCAATGTAACTGTTAAGTCAGCTGATTCCCGGCCTATGGGTCGGAGCCCGTCACACTCCTTGTCGGGGTGTGACAAATTAGTATTAGAGTAGTTCAGTCCTAGGATGTCTATGAGCCGTGTCCAATAGAGTCCTGGTTATCGGTATGTCGTGTACCATATCTATAGCCAGGAGGCTACAGGGCATTTAGGAAGACACTTTTCTTCATGATCTAGATTGTGCGATAGAGCCAAGTAAAGACGATATTATCTAATCTTTCCCTGTTTAAATTTCAGAGATGCCTCAGAGATAGAAGAAGGCCAGTAAAATACAGGACACTGCGGGAGAAGGTTCGAGCCTAGTATCCCCAGCCGAGTTAGGGTATGGTGAGGCTTAGAGCGCTACCCCCTCGCATGCTACCTCTACTCCATCAGTTGCTGAAGAACATAATAGAGCTACAGACCCTCCGACTCCTCAGCCTCCAGCTCCTCCCCCTGCTATTCCAGATCAAGACATGTGAGAAGCAGTCCAGTTATTGACTAGATTGGTGGCTATTCAGACTCAGAGGCAGGCTGGCCTTCCAGATAGGGCTGTTAGTTTCTGCGTGCATGACTTTCTTACTTTGGACCCTCCGATTTTCACGGGGACAAACCCGAAGGATGATCCTCAGAACTTCATAGATCGAATAGGCTGCGCTTTGAGGGTAATGCATGCTTCTGATATAGAATCAGTGGAGCTAGCGTCTTATAGACTATGGGATGTGGCCGCAGTATGGTATGAGTCCTGGCAACAGTCGAGAGGGCAGAATGCACCTCCAGCAGTATGGTCCGAATTCAACAGATCCTTTCTAGATCATTATCTACCTGCTGAAGTTCGCCGGGCTAGGGTCGATGAGTTTCTTTTGCTTTGCCAGAACAATATGAGTGTTCGGAAATATATTTTAAATTTTAACTCCTTGGCTAGATATGCTCCGAGGATGGTAGCTGAAATGGAAGATAGGGTACGTCGTTTCGTGACTGGACATGGGCCTCACTTGATTAAGGATTGTATAACGACTTTATTACAAGGTGGCATGGATATTGCTCGTATTCAGGCATACACTCAGAATTTGGAAGACCTTGAACGTCAATAGTGGACCGAGCAAGACCCGAATAGGGGTCGTCATAAGTGGGCCAGATCCGCAGGTTATTTAGGTGCTAATCAGGAAGGTTATAGGCCATATTCGAATAGAAAATTAGCCCCTTCAGTGGTTAGTGCACCTTCTTAGTTTTCGAGGCAGCATTATGATCGACCCACTTATTCTTGACCGGGTCAGCGTTCGAGAGCGTCAATTCCTTCTTACAGGGGAGAATCGATCCAGGCAAGGCCCCCATTGCCTTGTTGTGATCAGTGCGGTAAGGGCCACTTTGGCCAGTGCCGCCAGGGTATGGGGTATGTTACTTTTGTGGGCAGCCTGGTCATGTTATGGGAAACTGTCCATCTCGCGGAAGAGGAGGCCTGACTCAGCCGACAGGCTTGATCGCAGGCTCTTCATCTTCTGTTCGCCCTCCTAGACAAGGTTCTTCAGTTCCATCCGGTAGAGGTAGGGGAAGAGGTCAGGGCGGCAGGATGTTGAGTCGTCCCCAGATGTTGTGACAGGTATTTTATCCATCTGTTCCTATGACTTTATGCGTTGATTGACCCGGGTTCCACACTATCTTATATCACTCCTTATATTGCTGATAAGTTTGGTATTAAGCCCGAATTTTTGCCCAAGCCTTTCTTAGTTTCTACTCTGGTCGGGGAACCTATTGTTGCGAGACAAATTTAACGTAAGTGTGTGGTTACGATATGTGGCCATGAGACTTTTGCTGATTTAGTGAAATTAGAAATGGTTGATTTCGATGCTATTATGGGTATGGACTGGCTAGCCTTTTGCTATGCCAGTGTTGAATGTTGGTCCAAAACTGTGAAATTTCAATTTGGGTGAACCGGTTCTTAAATGGAAGGGCAACACTCCGGCTCATAGGGGTAGGTTTATTTCCTACCTTAAGCCGCGGAAGATGATTTCTAAAGGCTATATTTACCATTTGGTTCGAGTTAGGAGCATTGAAGCCGAACCGCCAACTTTGCAATCCGTTCTGGTGGTATGTATTCCCCGATGAATTATCAGGCCTCCCTCCCGAAAGGGAAATGGAATTTACGATTGATTTGTATCCGGACACTCATCCTATTTCTATTCCCCCTTATCGTATGTCCCCCACTGAACTGTAAGAATTAAAGGTGCAATTGCAGGACTTGCTGGATAAGGGCTTCATTAGGCTCAGTACGTCTCCGTGGGGAACACCGGTATTATTTGTTCTCAAGAAGGATAGCTCACTACGAATGTGTATTGACTATAGGCAATTGAATAACGTGACTATCAAGAACAAATATCCATTGCCTAGAATTGATAATTTGTTCGACCAGTTACAGGGTGCCAAATGCTTCTCGAAGATTGACTTAAGGTCAGGGTATCATCAACTGCGAGTGAAAGCGGAAGACATTCCAAAGATAGCTTTCTGAATGAGACATGGGCATTTTGAATTCGTAGTTATGTCTTTCAGATTGACAAATTCTCCTACGAAATTTATGACACTAATGAACACAATATTCCAGCCCTTCTTGGATGTTTTTGTTAAAGTATTCATTGACGATATCTTGGTATATTCTCGTTTGGATACGGAACATGCCGATCACTTTCGAAAGGTGTTGCAAACATTACGAGATCAAAGGTTGTATGCCAAATTTTCCAAATGTGAATTTTGGCTAACTTCAGTGGCTTTTCTAGGCCATATTGTATTCGATGAAGGTATAAAAGTTGATGATCGAAAGATCGAGGCCGTTAAGAACTGGCCCCGACCAACAACCGCTTCAAAAGTTCAAAGTTTCTTGGGTCTTGTTGGGTATTATCGAAGATATGTAGAGGGATTTTCTTCTATAGCAGGTCCCCTTACAAAATTAACTCAGAAAGGGGCCAAGTTTCAATGGTCAGAAGCGTGCGAGCAGAGTTTTGAGAAATTGAAGGATAAGTTGACATCTGCTTGGGTTCTTACCCTTACAGAAGGCACCGAGGGCTACACTGTATACTGTGATGTGTCACGCACGGGCTTGGGGTGTGTACTGATGCAAGATGGTAAGGTGATCGCTTATGCCTCTCGACAGTTGCGAAAACATGAGCAAAATTATCCAACCCATGATATGAAATTGGCAGCAGTGATTCACGCTCTGATGATATGGCGGCATTACTTATATGGAGTCTATGTTGATATCTATACAGACCATAAAAGCCTTCAATATATATATTCAAGCAAAAGGAAGTGAATTTGAGGCAACGAAGGTGGCTCGAATTGCTAAAGGATTATGATGCTGAGATTTTGTATCACCCTGGCAAAGCTAATGTTGTTGCTGGTGCTCTAAGTCGCAAGTCAATGGGTAACCTATTGTATGTGCCAGCGAAAAAGTTAGAAATGACTAGAGAATTTTATCGCTTAGCAAATCTGGGAGTTCTCTTGCTAGATTCAGAAGACACTGGGATTACCTTACAGAATATATCCCAATCGACTCTTGCCCCGGATGTAAAGACTCAATAGAATGAAGATTCAGTTTAAGCTAACATTAAGGAAGGAGTGCAACAAAATCGGATCTCAGCCTTTGAACTAGATTAAAATGGGGTTCTCAAGCAACGAGGTCATTTATGCGTTCCAAATGTAATCGGGCTTCGGGACAGGATCATGTCAGAATTTCATTACTCCCAGTATTCAATTCATCCCAAATCCACCTAGATGTATCATGACCTCAAGGGCTTTTATTGGTGGAATGGTATGAATAAAGACATTGCTAACTTTGTAGCTCAATGCCTCACTTGCCAATAGGTAAAGATTGAACACCAAAAACCCAGTGGCTTATTACAAGAAATTAAAATTCCTACATGAAAATGGGAAGTGATTAATATGGATTTCATTACGGGATTGCCCTGTTCTCGTCGCAAATTCGATTCTATTTGGGTAATTGTTGATAAGCTTACCAAATCAGCATGTTTCTTGCCTGTAAGGACAACCTATACTGGTGAAGACTATGCTAAGTTATATCTTAAGGAGTGCGTCTTCACGGCATTCCTGCGTCAATTATTTCTGACCGAGGAGCTCAGTTTACGGCAAAGTTCTGGAAATCTTTTCAGGAAAGTCTTGGCACTCGAGTAAACCTTAGTATGGCTTTCCATCCATAGTCAGACAGGCAAGCTGAGCGGACTATTCAGACTTTGGAAGATATGTTACGAGCCTGTGTACTGGATTTCAAAGGAAGTTGGGATGATCATTTGCCTCTGATAGAGTTTGCTTATAACAATAGCTATCATACCAGTATCAAAATGCCTCAGTATAAGGCTTTGCATGGCAGGAAATGTAGATATCATACCGGTTGGTTTGAAGTCAGAGAAGCAATCGTATTCGGGCCAGACCCTGTTCATCAGGCCATTGAAAAGATAAAGCTTATTCAGGGACGGTTACACACAGCTCAGAGCCGCCAGAAATCTCATGTGGATGTACTACGACGAGAATTGGAGTTTCAGGTAGGTGATTGGGTATTTCTGAAAATATCACCTATGAAGGGCGTGATGCGATTGGTAAGAAAGGGAAGCTCAGTCCCCGATATATCAGACCATATAAGACTGTCCGAGAGGTAGGCCGGGTAGCTTATGAATTGGAGTTACCATCAGAACTGCAAGTAGTTCATCCAGTTTTTCATGTATCCATGCTGAGAAAATGTATTGGAGATCCCTCCAGAATCGTACCTGCTGATGATATACAAGTTACAGAAAATCTGACATACGAGGAAGAACCAATTGCTATTCTCACCCGACAAGTCCGCAAACTCAGAAACAAAGATGTGGCTTTAGTAAAAGTTTTATGGAGGAGTAAAGATAGGGAAGAGATGACGTGGGAAGCTGAAGCAGAATGAAGTCCAAGTATCCCCATTTATTCCCTGCTACAGATGATACTATTCCGGAGGAATCCTTGTAAGATTCTACTTTATCCGCAAATCACTTACAATGTAAAAGTCATATTTAATCCCCCCTTGAGAGGCAATGTGATGCGAAATATTATTCTAATTACTCCATGTTTATGTGTCGTTGAGTACGGTATCCTGCAGGACATATAAATTGGAATTTGTAGTCGACAAGAAATTAGCCATACTCCAATTGCAAAAGACACTTTACTAAAGTTCCGTAAAAATTTGAAATGTATGATTATACCTTAAGTATTCCAACATTCGAGGACGATTGTTTCAAAAGGGGAGGAGAATGTTACACCCTAGAGTTTTGTACATTGAAATTCGTAGGTGTTGGCTATTTTAAGTATGGACATTGAAGTTACCTCCAAGGATATATGAAATTATATGTGTTTATCTTATGTTTATGAGGGTTTAAGTTCATATAATAAGCTGCGGAAGGATTAGAGGGCAAGTGAATCAAGGAAATTAAGTTTGTTGGATTTTAGAGAAAGTATGAGGGACAATTTTGGTCCTACTTAAGGAAAGGATATGTTATGGCATATGAGGATTTTTGAAGTGAAACAAAAGCCTAAATTGAAGTTCGGGAAGTCTAGTTTCCAACGCAATAAACCGTGTGTCGATCGCACATCGGAATAGAGAATTATGAGCATTTTAAGATGGACTGCCAGTGCAGGGCTAAACCCTGCGCGAACGCGCCAAAGGGTGGCGTAAACTCACAGAGTAGCACTGGGTAACTCTGCGCGAACGCTCTCCAGGGCAGCACGAATGCGCAGAAGGATTTTAGAGTCAGTGCCAACCAACTCTAATCAACTATATAAGGGTTAAAACCCCATCTTTTCTCCATAATAATTTCCCCAAATATTCTAGAAAGCTCAGCAAACATATGAGAGCTTATATACAACACAAAGTTGAGAATTTTGACTAATTTTGAGTGACAGAGTATTAATCGAGGTCCGGATAGTGTGTACTCACGATTATAGTTCTGTTTTGTGGTGGAGTTGGCTTGGAATCGAAGTAAATATTGAAGATCTTTCTACTTTAGTAAAGATAAGGTATGAATTTCTCTTTATTAACATTGATTTCGGAATGATTACAAGAATAAGAGTTATCATTATTGTGTTGGTGTTGTTGGCTTATGGATTGAAGTTTGAATAGAGTTTTGGATAGAATTTTATATGTTTATCTCGTAGAATATTAATGATATTGTTGTTGATGTTGTTGGTATTGTTTGGGAGTTGTTTTGGTATTCGGAGGAAGTAGATGATATAGGGCAGATGCTGCCCAAATTTTCGTAAACCAAATAGTGCATATAAGTTGATGGGAAATATGATGAAAGTATGATTAAAGATGTATTTCTCGCTACATAGGTTCGAGTGAAGGGCAAGAATCGGAGTAAGGGATCCTTTAAGTGGTGGCTTGACAAATAAGGTATGTATGTTGTCCGTTTCTCTCTTTCTTTGGCACGAATCCAACAAGAATATGAACATGAGCGTTCCATAACAAATTCACTCCACTCCTATGCTTTGTATTTCCAATCTTAAAGTCTTAATTATTTGACTGATTCTGGAAATATTATCATGTCTATCATCATTAAGTTATATCTTTTGATATTACGCAAATTCCACAAATTGTTCGGAGGTTACGAACCTTAGGTCACTCCGAAGGGCCACTGTTACCTCATTAACTCCTCATGCATTGAATATATATATATATGTACGTATTATTTTACTACACCGAGCCGCTCTATAGTCGGCTGGGTACGACACCTATTGTGCAACCACTGATCAGTTGGTATTACACCCCAAGGCCCGAAAGGGCCGGGTACGTTACACATCGAATTCTGAAAGGGCCGGGTATGTTACACATCGAGTCCCAAAAGGGTCGGGTACGTTACACACCGAGTCCCGAAAGGGCCGAGTACGTTACACACCGAGTCCTGAAAAGGTCGGGTACGTTATGATAATGATACTATTTATATATATGTATATGCTTGCATATGAATTTTAAACACATGCATTGTATATTGTACATTCTCAGATGCCAGGTTATCTCTATTCTCTTTATATCTCCATCCTACTTATGTTGTTGATTCCAGCCTTACATACTCAGTACTTTTACCCGTACTGATGTCCTATTGCACGAGACGCTGCATTTTGTGCGGAAGGATCTGACAGAATTATTGGAAAGAAACCGCAGTAAGACTTCCAGCTTCAGCGATGTCAGCAAGTGCCACTACTCCGGACTTTCTATGTTTGGTACTTTTCTGCTAGTGTAATATATGCTCATAGGTACACTCTTTGAGGCTCGTAGACATAATGGGGTATGTAAGTATTGTGTATGGTCATGTTGGCCTTGTTTTGGTCTGTGATACTTTCCTGTTAGCCTTGCCTTCTTTATGATATTTAGGATGTTGTAGCGACCTTATCGGTAGGTACATATGTGTTGGATTATGAGATATTTCATGTTGGACCTTTTCTGCGTGCAGGTGTTCTTGAGTTACGGTATATGATGTTCAAAGTAACTGTTAAGTTAGGTGATTCCCGGCCTATGGGTCGTAGCCCGTCATACTCCTCGTCAGGGTGTGACAAAGGGACTCCTCCAGTGTGTCTGAAGATGAGGATGGCAGAGATAATATATGTCACGACTCAACCGGAGGCCATGATGGGCACCCGGTGCTAACCTACCCGGTACCTCTTATCGTACATTCATATTCACATCGGTGAGCCACATGGCCTACGCATGATTTTTATACATCAATAGTACTCATCTGATTGGGCAATGACACATTTATATCATCATCAACAACTATGCCAATATCCATATACACAAGCTGACGAGGCTAACAAAATGATATACAAAACATAAGCCGACAAGGCTGAAAGACATCTAACCATACACAACTGTCTACGAGCCTCTAAGGAGAGTACGTAATATCATATAGACAGGACAGGACCCGCCATGCCCATATGTATGTACACAAAAGAATAGTACCAACAGCTGTAGCTCTGCATCAAATGGAGCTCCTCTATGCCGTCCCTGAACAAATAATCTGTGGATCAAGTCTATCCTTCTATCCACCTGCGGGCATGACGCAGCGTCCACAAATAAAAGGACGTCAGTACGAATAATGTACTGAGTATGTAAAGCATAATCAATAACATAAAAGGGACATAGGAAATAACATAAGATAGAGAAGTCATGGAATGAAAGAGCTATGTATACCTCTAGCGACGTTCGTCATATTTGCTCACCCTCTTTCTAATAGAAAACTTCCATTTCATACATTCATACATTTAGAAGTATCATACCCGACCATAGAGGTTCGGTGTCTTACATACCCGAACATGATAAGGTTCAGTGTTATACGTACCTAGCCCTACCAAGGCTCAGTGTCATCCATACCCAACTGCAGTGGTGTGCGCGCGATAGGTATCATACCCGACCATATAAGCTTGGTGTTACATAATAGTCATACATACTTAGACACGTATACATAAGAGTCCATAAGTATCATCAACATCATTACCGTCATCGTTTTCGTTACATCTATCCTTAGAGAATCAACTATCATATAAAGGAGGTAATAGCATCGTGAAGGTATCGAGGATTACGAGCTTTAGTAATTTTAGAGATAGAGTCATTTGGAAGACATTATGGAACTCATGAGAGGGTATATAGCAAAGGAATCATGATTTAATTAAAGAAGGGTTAGCCTTACATACCTCTTTGTCTTCTTGACTAATTAACGTTCACCGTCGAAGCTTGGACAATCTACATTTAGAAGGATTCATACCATAGTTAAGCCTTAACGATACTCTTAAATTCAAACTAGAATAATTCATGATCTAATGAAAAATAGGCAGCATTTCCCTTATTTCGTCAACTTCCACTGTATTACAAAACAACTCCCAAACATCCATAATAACATCCACAATATCATAATCAAGTAATCACATTCCATTAAGTCTTCAAAATTCATTTTCATGTTCAACTTATACTAACAACTTCACACCAACCTTTTGCACATTTTCATACAACGCCTCCTAATCACCATTATTACCTTCCATAACAAGATTAAACCCATATCATACTAAGAATCATGACTCAAGTTAGCTTACTACTCAAAAACATCATAAAAGCTACATTTAGACCTCATTTTCTACTTTCTTCTTTTACCCAAGTTGTTCAACAACTAAACATTCTTGATAACATGAAATAAGCGTGAAAACTAACCTTTTATATGATAGGAATGAGCTTTAGAGCAAGATATCAACTTGTGCAAAACCTTAGCAACAATACCCAAGTAGATCTTGAAGTCTACTAACCCTAGTGAGCCTTCCAACACATGAACACTTCAATTCTTGCTATTAGATCTTTGTTTTCTCTTGGGTTTGAGTGTAATTGTTATATCCGGCATTTTTGCATATTCGGAAAAATTCGAAATATTTTTGGCTTGTGAGAAACGAGGCCATATTTTGATTCTAGCCAATATGCATATGTTATTCAGGAAAATATTGATGTGGAAATACGAGAGGAGGCCAAGGGCAAAATTAGAATTTCGGAAATTTGTTTCGGGAATTACAAAAAATGAGATTTCTAATGAATTGGGCTAAAAAGAAAATGAAAAAAAAAGTGAGGCCCAAATACAAGTGGTGGCCGGCCATGGATGAAAATAAAATGGGCCAAGCCCATGTAAATTTCATCCATGTGCTAAATTAATAAAAAGGGAGCAATTCTCAATTATTCAAGAACATTCAAGAGACAAAAAAAAAAAGGAGGAGAAAAACGGCCAAGAGAAAGGAGAAATGAAAAGGAAGAGAAAAGAAAGAAAAAATTCCCAAGCTTTCAACCTTGATTCAAGACTTATAATTTTCTTGAATTCTTATCAAGTTCAATATTCTCTACAAAGTAGTACAATTATTTTGGCAAGAAACTATCTTTGGTGGCAAGGAGAACTTGTTGGAAAAGGTAAGAATGTTTATGTTCTTTTTATGTTATGAAGGTTTGTTTGTGTTGTAGTATATGGAAATGAGTAGAAACTATGAAAATATAGAAGTTTGCAAGTGGATGTGTATGTATGTAGTTGGCCGTATGTGAGCATGTTTGTGTAAGTAATATGAGTTGAATTTTTATGTTGAATTCTAGTTGTGGATATGGTGTAATTCATATTAGAAATAAAAGTGGAATGAAATTGATGGAAGTTGGAAAAAATAGATGTTGGCCGTGTGGTATGGGAATTGAAAATGAAAACGAATTAACTTTGTTTGATATGTTAATTGTGTTGATAGGGCCTTGTGAAGTGAATGGAAGAATAATGGTTTAAGCTAAAGAATTTGTTGTTAAGTTGTTGTCGGAAAGTATGTTGTTTTAGTATGATCTTATGAAATTAAGAAAAAGAAGTGATTAAGGTGTAAATTATGATTAATGTTGATGAACTTGGGAGGTGGAAATGTGTTATGAACTTGTATGTTAAAGATTAGAAGAATTGGATAAATTATGGCTTTGATGGAAAGTTTGCATGTTTTGTATATTTTGTGTATATATTGCAGAAATGTTAGGATATGCTTCCGAATGGTATTGTAATGATCTTGATTAATAATGAATGTGAAAATTTTGAGATTGAGTTGGAAATGAGAGTTATTGCACTATGTCGGAAGGAGGACTAATTAGTCTATATTGTGATTGTTGATGTTGTTCATGTTGTTGTTGTGTTGTTGTTGGTTGTTTTGAGCCGAGTTGAATCTCGGGGAGGCTATATGTATAGGGGAGATGCTGCCCAAATTTTTATAGGCAAGTATTGGTTAAGAATAGAATTTTTAAGTCTCATGAATAGTAATTGGTAAATGTGACCATTTGCAGTTTTTGGACGAAACGGGAATTGAGATTGGACGAGCGTAAGGCGCAACCAAGGTATGTAAAGCCTTGCCCTTTATTCTTTGGCATGTTCTAAACGTAGTAGGCTCGAACGCGAGCCTTAGAAACGACCCTGCTCCTCGGAACACGAGATTGAAATTGGCTCCAAATCCTTTAGTTAGATTGAACCAATTTTCCCTAAATTGCCTCCAAACTGACCTATAAGTATGCAACTTTCATAAATGGAACCGGAATGCCCTAAAACTCTCACGAATGACTCCATAAGGTCTATGATTCATAATTTGAGTTTACCACCTCGATTGACCCGAGGTGGGCCCACAGATTCCGAGACCTCCTACTATTGCTTTATTTGTTTTATATCTATACAGTGCTAAAAAGAAACTTTGGATTATTGTTCGGTTTACCAAATAATAAATGTGAAGAACCTGTATTATACTTTGATACGTGCTATGATTCTAGAAGCATGATTTGATATGACGAATCTTGCCATCCCCAAAAAGGGCATACAGGTATACTATGACAAACGTCCGACTCCCTTGAAATGATTTGTTACTTGAAATGTTCTAATGGTTAAGAAAAAGAAAAGAAGACCATCCTAACCATTCCTTTACACTTTATGGAATATTTGTTGTGTACGAACAATCTCGGAAGTTCTGCCTTGACATAATCCGTCGCAATTTACGAAAAGCACATCCTATGACTTATTGTTTGGTTTGTCTATTGAGTCTGGATTTATATGCATATGTTTCTGCATTACTCTGTTCGTGCAAGTCACAGTATGTCTTTTCACTGAGCCCGGGCCAGGACATGATCTCGTGCGCATTTCTCTGCATTACTCACCGAGTCCCTCGTACTTGCGGGCCGGGACACGTTGCTTGTATATGTTTACGATATGATGATACGGGGATGGCGGCCAGGATGGCACATGATGATTATTCACCGAGACCCGCAGTAGAGGGCCGGGACACGTTATGTATACACAGTACATGATTCTGACATGCATGATTTCACCACCGAGTCCCTTAGCAAAGGGCCGGGACACGCTATTTGCATATATGATATATGATTTTGTTATACATGATTTCATCCACCGAGTCCCTTATCAGAGGGCCGGGACACGTTATATGTGTTTATATGATATTATACGACTTGGCATGCATCATCTATGCTTTGACATTACTTTTCTGAGGTCTCGGATAAGGTATTCACCTTTTGTACTTCGGACTCTGGCTATAGCTACGTCTGTCTTATTCTGGATCTACGACTCCGAGTATGATTCTGCTATCGATATCTTTGTACCTCCGGCTCTGACTGTGGTCCTGACAGTTATCATTCTCTACTTCTGTTCTTGATTATGATTTTATTTTGTTACATTTCCGCTTTACATACTCGGTACATTTTCCGTACTGACCCCCTGTTCTTCGGGGGCTGCGTTACATGCCCGCAGGTACAGACGCTCCTTTTGATACGCCATCAGCTTAGGACACCTGTTCTGCTACCTGGGAGTGCTCCTGTTGATTCGGAGCTTATATTTTGGTATATATATATCTTCTGTTGTTCTCATCTTCTGTACATATGGTCATTTGGGGTACGGCGGGGCCCTGTCCCGTCATATGGTTCTGTCGGTCAGTTTAGAGGTCTGTGGACATGTCGGTGGGTTATGGTCTCTCTGTATGCTTATGTGTATATGTTGTTTGGGCGGTCCCATACGCTGAGGCGGCCGGTCCGCATATGTTTATACGTTGCCTTGTTAGCCCTGTGTGGCCTTTGCTGGTGTTTGCTGTGTGCAGGATTATTCTGAATAGTCCGAAAAACAAAGGAAACTCTGCCGAGATTTTTCTGGAAATTGTCTAAATTTCGAATATAGCCTTGTCGACTTCTGCTATATATTTGAATGCGTTTGATAGAGGGGTTTGGGTGCCCAGATCGGGCACTAGTCACGGCCTACGGGGTTGGGTCGTGACAGAAGTGGTATCAGAGCGGTTTGTCCTCGGAATGTCTACAGACCGTGTCTTGTAGAGTCTTGTTTATCGGTGTGCTGTGCACCACATCTATAAACAGGAGGCTACAGGACATATAGGATGTTACCCTTTCTTTGGATCTTAGATCGTGCGTTAGAGCTGTGTTATCAGGATGTTTCTCTTTCTGACGAAATGTTATGTTTTCAGCGATGCCTCCAAAGAAGGCGACGGCCGCCCAGAAGGTCAAAGAGGTGCCAGAGACCGGGGAGACCAGCCGGGCCCAGAGGGTTACCAGAGCCCACCCCCAGACCATGCCCGATGTTGTGCCCCAGTCAGAGGGTTCTACTGTGCCATTATCGGAGGGGCCGGAAGCAGCTCCACCCTTCGCCCCGGAGGCCCCAGCTCCCCAGCCAGGGACTGAGAACAGGACTTTGAGGGAGGCCGTGCAGCTGTTGACGACGATAGCGGCCGGACAGGCTCGCGGACGCGGGCGGGGAGATGATGATGATAATGACAGGTGTGACAGCCTGAGGGTTCGAGAGTTCCTATTATGTGGCCCTCCAGAGTTTTTCGGGTCTAAGAACGACGAGGACCCCCATGACTTTATTCGGGGGATGCGGCGCTCACTAGATTTGGTCAGGGCTTCAGCGACTGAGTCTGTTGAGTTGGCTTCGCATAGGTTACGGGATGTTTCCGCTCACTGGTATGAGTCCTGGGAGCTATCCAGGGGTGAGGGTGCTCCCCCAGCTACTTGGGACGAGTTCGTGACTGCTTTCACTCGTCACTTTTTGCCTCCCGAGTTACGGCGAGCGCGGGTTGACCGATTTTTGCATCTGCAGCAGAGAGGTCGGACCGTTTGGGAGTATAATATGGAGTTTAATTCTTTGGCCCGGTATGCTCCTGCCATAGTAGCAGATATGGCCGATCGGATGCACAGATATGTGATGGGGTTAGACCGCTACCTGATTGATGGCTGTATGGCGGTGGCATTGCAGACAGACATGGACATTGCCCGACTACAGGCTTATGCCCAAGGGATGGAGGACCGCCATCGAGCAGATCAGCCCAGCATAGATCGTGATAGGAGGCCGCCCAAGAGGGCCAGATCTGCGGAATATTCCGGAGATTTTCGAGGTGGATGGTCTCAGCAGTCGTCTGGTAGGTCCCTTCCTCCGTCAGGCCGGGGTACCCAGTCCGCCGGCAGACGTTTTGATGGCGCAGGTCCGTCTGGAGCAGGCCAGGGTTCAAGGGCCTTGGATTCGCAACAAAGTAGGGGGTTCAGTCAGACGAGGCTATCTATGCCTCAGTGTCCTCAGTGTGGCAGGTACCACCCGGGAGAATGCCGTCGCGCCACCGGAGCCTGTTTTTCGTGCGGCCGTCAGGGCCACGTTATGAGGGAGTGCCCGTATAGAGGTGGTTCAGGTTCTGCCCAGCCTACCGGGTCAGTTGCCGGCTCATCTTCTCCTTCAGTAGTCATGCGCCCCACGGGGCGAGATATGCCGGCACCAGTGAGTCGTGGCAGAGGTCGTGGAGGAGCTTCCAGTTCCGGCGGTCCCTCGAACCGCGTATATGCTTTGACCAGCCGGCAGGACCCAGGAGCGTCCCCAAATGCAGACCCAGGTATATTGTTAATCTTTTCTAGAGAAATATATGTATTGATGGATCTGTATTCTGTTATATTATGTGATTTTCTCTTTCTGGTCGTCAGTAAAAGTAAGGTAAAAATCCAAACCAATAGAGCCGCCTGAGATAGTTATGCATACAGATGAAATGAATATCGAGAATTCGGAAGGGCGATATGGTTATTGCACGGATCAGATTGGGGTGGGACCCACTACGGAAATTTTTCAAAAATTTTACTAAGACCCCGATCTCCCCTAAATGATGTGACAAAGGTCGTGTGGGGCAGTCGGCGTAATTATATCAGCGACAATGCACCAAAACATGTGAAAGTTTCGAAGTTAAGCGTGCCAGGACCAGAGCAATTCTGGGATGGGTGACCCCCCTGGGAAGTATACCCAATTTTCACAAATGTCGATATAAAAGGACAAATGGGAACTCTGGGGTAACCTAAAGAAAAGAGAGTCTGTGAAGTAGCTAACACCCTTACAGGGGTCGCGCAGAGCGAAGCGGACCTATGGGTGAAAAGAAGAAAGCGCGATATCGCTCGGGAATTAGGACGAATTCGAATAGCGGTTGGAAAACGTTTGTAAGTGAGATAGTAGCGGTGTATATATATGTGTGTGATTCTCACCTGGTGACCAAACTAACTAGGAAGTGATTTCCAGCCACAAATGCTACAATACACGGAAAGCATTAATGAAAGTGATTTGATTCTGACCATTATTCTGTATGTCATACCTCTGTGCCTCTGGTATTGACGATGCTCTATCTACTATGTCTCTGTACTTCTGAATCTGATTATGTCTCTGTCTGATGTGTCTCTATATGTCTGACTCTGAATATGCCTCTGTACGTCCGACTCTGATCGCAAATCTGTCTGATACATCTCTGTATGTCTGACTCTGACTACGAATCTGTCCGTCATAGTTCAGTCCATCTGACTCTGATTATGGATCTGTCCGATATGCTTCTGTACGTCTGGCTCTAGTTATGAATTTGTTTGATATGACGTAGGAATACGATAACGTTGTAAGTAACCGAGAAGTATGACAAGAGGTGAGAGATGTTAATGGTTGGCATAGAAAAAGCAAGAAATGGGAAGCGAATGCCCTCATAAGTGATCTGATAGGAGACGAGTATGTAGTTGGTGAGAAAACCTTCCCCGAAGCGTTTGTAAGACCTATAAGGCTAATTTAACATTCGAGGACGAATGTTCTAAAGGGGGGGAGGATGTTATATCCGGCATTTTTGCATATTCGGAAAAATTCGAAATATTTTTGGCTTGTGAGAAACGAGGCCATATTTTGATTCTAGCCAATATGCATATGTTATTCAGGAAAATATTGATGTGGAAATACGAGAGGAGGCCAAGGGCAAAATTAGAATTTCGGAAATTTGTTTCGGGAATTACAAAAAATGAGATTTCTAATGAATTGGGCTAAAAAGAAAATGAAAAAAAAAGTGAGGCCCAAATACAAGTGGTGGCCGGCCATGGATGAAAATAAAATGGGCCAAGCCCATGTAAATTTCATCCATGTGCTAAATTAATAAAAAGGGAGCAATTCTCAATTATTCAAGAACATTCAAGAGACAAAAAAAAAAGGAGGAGAAAAACGGCCAAGAGAAAGGAGAAATGAAAAGGAAGAGAAAAGAAAGAAAAAATTCCCAAGCTTTCAACCTTGATTCAAGACTTATAATTTTCTTGAATTCTTATCAAGTTCAATATTCTCTACAAAGTAGTACAATTATTTTGGCAAGAAACTATCTTTGGTGGCAAGGAGAACTTGTTGGAAAAGGTAAGAATGTTTATGTTCTTTTTATGTTATGAAGGTTTGTTTGTGTTGTAGTATATGGAAATGAGTAGAAACTATGAAAATATAGAAGTTTGCAAGTGGATGTGTATGTATGTAGTTGGCCGTATGTGAGCATGTTTGTGTAAGTAATATGAGTTGAATTTTTATGTTGAATTCTAGTTGTGGATATGGTGTAATTCATATTAGAAATAAAAGTGGAATGAAATTGATGGAAGTTGGAAAAAATAGATGTTGGCCGTGTGGTATGGGAATTGAAAATGAAAACGAATTAACTTTGTTTGATATGTTAATTGTGTTGATAGGGCCTTGTGAAGTGAATGGAAGAATAATGGTTTAAGCTAAAGAATTTGTTGTTAAGTTGTTGTCGGAAAGTATGTTGTTTTAGTATGATCTTATGAAATTAAGAAAAAGAAGTGATTAAGGTGTAAATTATGATTAATGTTGATGAACTTGGGAGGTGGAAATGTGTTATGAACTTGTATGTTAAAGATTAGAAGAATTGGATAAATTATGGCTTTGATGGAAAGTTTGCATGTTTTGTATATTTTGTGTATATATTGCAGAAATGTTAGGATATGCTTCCGAATGGTATTGTAATGATCTTGATTAATAATGAATGTGAAAATTTTGAGATTGAGTTGGAAATGAGAGTTATTGCACTATGTCGGAAGGAGGACTAATTAGTCTATATTGTGATTGTTGATGTTGTTCATGTTGTTGTTGTGTTGTTGTTGGTTGTTTTGAGCCGAGTTGAATCTCGGGGAGGCTATATGTATAGGGGAGATGCTGCCCAAATTTTTATAGGCAAGTATTGGTTAAGAATAGAATTTTTAAGTCTCATGAATAGTAATTGGTAAATGTGACCATTTGCAGTTTTTGGACGAAACGGGAATTGAGATTGGACGAGCGTAAGGCGCAACCAAGGTATGTAAAGCCTTGCCCTTTATTCTTTGGCATGTTCTAAACGTAGTAGGCTCGAACGCGAGCCTTAGAAACGACCCTGCTCCTCGGAACACGAGATTGAAATTGGCTCCAAATCCTTTAGTTAGATTGAACCAATTTTCCCTAAATTGCCTCCAAACTGACCTATAAGTATGCAACTTTCATAAATGGAACCGGAATGCCCTAAAACTCTCACGAATGACTCCATAAGGTCTATGATTCATAATTTGAGTTTACCACCTCGATTGACCCGAGGTGGGCCCACAGATTCCGAGACCTCCTACTATTGCTTTATTTGTTTTATATCTATACAGTGCTAAAAAGAAACTTTGGATTATTGTTCGGTTTACCAAATAATAAATGTGAAGAACCTGTATTATACTTTGATACGTGCTATGATTCTAGAAGCATGATTTGATATGACGAATCTTGCCATCCCCAAAAAGGGCATACAGGTATACTATGACTAACGTCCGACTCCCTTGAAATGATTTGTTACTTGAAATGTTCTAATGGTTAAGAAAAAAAAAAGAAGACCATCCTAACCATTCCTTTACACTTTATGGAATATTTGTTGTGTACGAACAATCTCGGAAGTTCTGCCTTGACATAATCCGTCGCAATTTACGAAAAGCACATCCTATGACTTATTGTTTGGTTTGTCTATTGAGTCTGGATTTATATGCATATGTTTCTGCATTACTCTGTTCGTGCAAGTCACAGTATGTCTTTTCACTGAGCCCGGGCCAGGACATGATCTCGTGCGCATTTCTCTGCATTACTCACCGAGTCCCTCGTACTTGCGGGCCGGGACACGTTGCTTGTATATGTTTACGATATGATGATACGGGGATGGCGGCCAGGATGGCACATGATGATTATTCACCGAGACCCGCAGTAGAGGGACGGGACACGTTATGTATACACAGTACATGATTCTGACATGCATGATTTCACCACCGAGTCCCTTAGCAAAGGGCCGGGACACGCTATTTGCATATATGATATATGATTTTGTTATACATGATTTCATCCACCGAGTCCCTTATCAGAGGGCCGGGACACGTTATATGTGTTTATATGATATTATACGACTTGGCATGCATTATCTATGCTTTGACATTACTTTTCTGAGGTCTCGGATAAGGTATTCACCTTTTGTACTTCGGACTCTGGCTATAGCTACGTCTGTCTTATTCTGGATCTACGACTCCGAGTATGATTCTGCTATCGATATCTTTGTACCTCCGGCTCTGACTGTGGTCCTGACAGTTATCATTCTCTACTTCTGTTCTTGATTATGATTTTATTTTGTTACATTTCCGCTTTACATACTCGGTACATTTTCCGTACTGACCCCCTGTTCTTCGGGGGCTGCGTTACATGCCCGCAGGTACAGACGCTCCTTTTGATACGCCATCAGCTTAGGACACCTGTTCTGCTACCTGGGAGTGCTCCTGTTGATTCGGAGCTTATATTTTGGTATATATATATCTTCTGTTGTTCTCATCTTCTGTACATATGGTCATTTGGGGTACGGCGGGGCCCTGTCCCGTCATATGGTTCTGTCGGTCAGTTTAGAGGTCTGTGGACATGTCGGTGGGTTATGGTCTCTCTGTATGCTTATGTGTATATGTTGTTTGGGCGGTCCCATACGCTGAGGCGGCCGGTCCGCATATGTTTATACGTTGCCTTGTTAGCCCTGTGTGGCCTTTGCTGGTGTTTGCTGTGTGCAGGATTATTCTGAATAGTCCGAAAAACAAAGGAAACTCTGCCGAGATTTTTCTGGAAATTGTCAAAATTTCGAATATAGCCTTGTCGACTTCTGCTATATATTTGAATGCGTTTGATAGAGGGGTTTGGGTGCCCAGATCGGGCACTAGTCACGGCCTACGGGGTTGGGTCGTGACAGTAATATGATTGGAGAAGGGTTTGGAGCTCTCAGGACTAGTGGAAATGTGAGAAATGAAATAAAAGAACAAGGGTCATCTATTAATACAAAAATTAAAAAGCTACCCGATGGACTTATACGGAACACTTATACGGTCCGTATAATACTATACGGTGTGTATAAGTGGACCGTATAACATCACCATGAAAATATCCCTTTCAGTAAAGGTCATTTTATACGGACCGTATAAGTGGTCGTATAACTCACAGTTATCTGAAACTTTCTCTCATTGATTCGCTTGACTTCCAATCCTTGTGGAACCTTCTTGGCACTTATATAACACTTCATTAACCATACAATAGGCCCTATAACAGCCCCTCAAGACACTACTAAATACGTATTAACTCTATTATAGCGAAATCCTTTCCGAACACGACTTACATTTCACTTCCTTTAACAAACTAAATTTCACATATTCATATGACTTCAAAATCTTATAGTATGCACTTTAAGATCTCTAATACTTCCCTTGATCTCGCAAGGGTTTCATAATCACCTTAAGCTCACATTAGTCTATTCACAAGACAACAAATCTAAAATTTCCAAGGTGTAACAATATATCGATGGTGGTCATTAAGGATGAAGCCTCCAAGTAAGAGTTTATCTTTTCCCTTATGTCAAAGTCAGATTTAGACGATAGTGACGAGAGTTATGAAGTGGAAGAGGTAAATTTCTTGGAGGTAAAGAAAAACCTGAAAGCCTACTCTCTAAATAAACTCATGTCACTATCAGGTGCGTTAATTGATGCCTATCATGCCTTTATTGCTGAAAAGGATGCATTAAATCTTGAAATCGGTAATTTCGAACTTGAAAGAGACAATTTGTCGGTATTGATTGGAGAAATAAGAGAGTAGGTTGATAAGATCAATCAGCTGAATATTATCCTAGAAGGTCAAATAAAAGGGGATACAGGAGCGTCTCTTAAAGGGAAGGGTGAAGCTAGTAAAATTTACTTGGAGCTTGAAGATAAGATCAAAAAGGCAAAACTAAGTCTCACTACTGAAGTCGAGAGAAGCAAGCAATTGAAGGAACACCTGAACAAAATTAAGTTTGATCTTGATAAAACTCTCTAGTGGACCTGGACTTCTGACGTAATTACCTCCATGTACAAGAGTAAAGGAAGCGGTAGGGAAGGGATTGTTTACAAGAAGACACCCTACAATCTCCAAAGCAAGTATTTCTCCACCACTGAAAATTGGTTGTGCACTCATTGCGGGCGAGAAGGTCACTACAAGGAGTCTTGCAACACAAGAATTGAATCTTTTCAGAGGAACAGAGACTTCATCAAAAGAAAAGTAAATTTGGGCACAAAAGGAACTAGTTCTCAAAAGAAAGAACCTCAGAAGAAGAAAGGGAATGTGCTGCCTGTTTGGGTGAAAAGGAACTTGATCCATGCCTTCTACAACTATAAGGGACCCAAGCTGGTTTGGGTTCCCAAATCCAAACACTGACATCATGTGCAGGTTGAGGAGAGAGAAAAGGAAGGTGGACATGACAGAAGAAGGGGTATGCAAATATGGGAGGTGGAGGACAACATATGAACAAAGTACAGAACTGCTGCTCAGCACTGTCAAAAGTATCCAGAGACCCGATGTCTCTATGACTCAGGTTAGTAGTTCTTTCAATACCTTCATATGTTCTGAACTATTTAAGTGCCAAGTCGGTCAAGCGCCTTCTAATTCAAATTTCAAACCTCAAGTCTTCCAATCGATGCTTCACTTCTGACCCAATCTATCTCGTCTCTCACACCTGTCCTAAAATGTCATCTCAAACACCTTAGAGGCATCTCTTGTGTCTTTATCTCTCTTCACTTACCAAAAGTGTCAGACCGTCGAATTTCTCATTCTCTCTTCTGTCCTATACAAGGCCGTCAGAACCAACTCCTATCTCATCACTCTTACCAAGTACAAATGTCTCAAAACCCTGTTGACACCTAATTTTTGACCTCCCCTAATATATTTTAATTACTCAGAGTCCCTGGGTAATCAATAAATGAGCTGAGCATTTCTAAAGCCTTAAATGATTTTTATTAAATTGTGTAGGTTAATATGTTTTCCCTTAAATTAATAAAAGAGACTTTCATGCATCATAAATTTATTTTGAAATTAATGAGTATTTTTATAAATATTTTATGAGATTTTATTAGAAAAAGAAGAAAAGAGAAGAAGGATTTTCATTAAATTAGTTATTTGAAAACTATCTGATTTTTGTGAATGCCTCATTTTTAATCTTTGAAAAGTTTGAGTAATTTGAATAATTTAGATAATTAAGCATTTTAACCCTTTAAATTTCTAATTTTTTATATAATCTGCAGGATTTATCAAAAATAGGTATAATTACCCATAATTGTTTCAATTAGGTCAATTAATTGATTAAGTGGTGATTATTGTAAATTGATCTTTTACAAATATATTTTTTAATTAAATTAGCCAAATCATGATTTACAAAAATTAGAGTTATTTTGCAAAATAGGTCTATTAATTTTTTATTTCAAATAAACCAGTTTAATTAATTTATTTATAATTGCTAATTATATAGTTTAATGTTTTAATTATATTGCTTAATCCATTTTAGGCCCATAAATAATTTTGATCGACTTTTCTTTAACTATTTTAATAAAATAATTACAGCTTAATTTTTATATTAATACTTTTCAGTTTTAATGTTTTCTCTAAACTACTTGTTTTGTATGTGCACGTGTATACATCAAATATACATATACATATACACAAGGTATATGCAGATATACACTAGGTGTATACAAGAGAGCCATTTAAATTAAGACACCGATTTGGACTGAGTCAAGCCCAAACCATGCTGTGACCCGACCCAAAATCCTTTAATTCAAAAAATATCATGCGTTCACGCCCCTCCGCCCCCTCCCCCCGCCCCCCCCCCCCCACCCCCCCACCCACACAGACACCGCTCATTTCTCATTTTTCTTTTCTTTCTACCCTACCCCGCCTCTCTCTCTCTCTCTCACACACACACCATTTCTGTGAAACCCTAGCCGCCGCACTAAAATACTCACCTCTCTCGTGCCAAAAATGGCACGTGCACAGATCTGGACTGACATGCGCAGTAAGTATATGCCTGTAATGGCAAAAGTTTGACGTTTACTCAATTTTCATACTCTAGTCTACCCGAATATGGTAAAATGTTCCCATTACTATATTGTTTTCCAAATTTTTTTCAAGATCGTTTTTACTTGTTGGTTTTACGATTATTTTTGTTGGTATTTTGCTATTTGTCCATTTTCATTAGGCCAGATCAACCCAAGAGGGCTAGATCTGGCCGTGTATTTACTTGTGTTGATTTAAACCATTGGTTTGTTGGTTAATCTTTGTCACACACTGGTGTTTGTTGGTTTTATTCTAAACTTCGGGCTTCTATAGTCATTGCACAAAAAAAAATGAGGAAAAAAAGGTCTGGTTTTTGAGAAAAAGGTCAAAAACTGAAGAAACAAAATAGTAAGGAAAGAGATATAAAAAGAATTTTAGAAAAGGGAAGTGAAAAACTTATATTTTTTCAAAAGACTTCCTAGTAAAAATAATTTTAGAAAAGCTAAACCAAAGAGTTGGGTTTTAGTTGAAATATTTGGTCCTTATGTGCTTTATTTTCTTTGTGTGTGGCTAGGTCTATTGATTTGGAAGCACAGAGGCTCTCAAATCCATTCTTCCCTTGGCTGCGTGTGTAAAAGGTAAATCTTAATTTAGTTATTGCATTTATCTAGCATGTAATATTCTGCTTAGTTTAGATTTGTTTGTAGATTGATTATGATTACATGTCTATGTCTTGTTGGGTTCTGTACTTAGGGGATGATTCTCTAGGTAAAAACATAATAAGGATAAATGGAAATGTCATGTTAAAGTTCTTTAAAAAGGGAAGGATCGTTGTTGAACTGTTTTGGTCTTGTTTGTTCATAAAGTCCTAAGACTTTGTGAAGTTATAAATGGGGTGCTGGGCAGGTCCCTTTCCCTTTCCCGTTGCCTGTCTTCTTGAATTATTGTTATCTTACTAAGCATGACCTTGAATATAACAAAGGTGACTAGTCTAGCTTAACTTTAAAAAGAGGATAGCGGAGGTGAGACAACCTATGTGTAACACAGTTAGACATGGTTGTATTGATAACAGCGTGTGTTTGCGATTTCAATTAAACATGATCATTTTCTAGTCAATCATGAATTACTCTCTTTGTGAATTTAAGTCTGTTGGCAAAAAATCTTAATTAGACTGTTGGAATTCGACCAGTGCTCCAAGATATAGCCTCTGATGTTTCCTTTTATTAAGGGGGGGGGGGGGGGGGGGGGGGGGGGATTAAATGGATGGAAGAAGGTTCAGATAAGAATATGCACCTTTTATGTTAAATCTTCAAGTGTGATAGTGGGGTGACCCATTTCTCCTTTCCTCTTAAATAGTCTTACACTTGAAATAGAATAGAACAAGGCAGGCTGATTGTTGTTTGTTGTCTAATAATGGAACAAAAGTGAAGTAGGATCATGCCCCAAGTTTATGGTTTTCTTGTTTGTTCATGGCTATGACTGTGCTTGTATCATCACCAAAGATAGACTACGTGTGATCACGTGTGACTTGTGACAAGTGTGTGCTAAGTGTCCATGATTTATGACAGAGATCCTAGAAGCTATTGTAAACATGATACCTAAAATGTCAATCCTGTTTTTCTTGATTTTCTTAAAGTTGTTTTATCTTGTGTGAATTTGTCTGTTCATGCACATGGTATTCATAACTTGACTTAATAGTCTACATAATAGGCTCCACATCTAGTAGTAACTCATCTCCCTAAATGTGTAGAATCTAATGAGAAGGTAAAGGAAATAGGGAAAGTAGTAGAGACTATAGGGTCAAGTCTTCATCTGAAGCCAACTAGAATTGATATAGTTACTACATAATTAGTAGAACAACTGCCAACTCTGCCATCAAGTCATGTTGAAGCTAAAAAAGGTATGGAACAAAGATTGAAATGAAGGTAATCTTAAAAGGGAGGTCTGTTTCATTTGTTTGTGACTCTTGGTTGACACTGCTTTGTTAATTGGTTTTACTTGAAGGATGAAGTAGTCTGTCATGAAAAGTAAATGACTGATATATCTTGCTCTTGAATCTGTGATTGTCTTCACCCATATGTGAGCCTAAATTTGGCAAAATGACCTGAATGTCAAATTTGTGAGTCTAAGTATTGAAAGAAAAAATGAAAAGAGGCAATTTGATTTTGATTTGCTCAAGTTCTGAATAAGTTAGATTAAGGTTTTACTCTGGAATATGACTATCCTCTTTGTTCTCCTATGTGGGTAAAGCAATTGTTATAGTAGTGATAATCCATCGTTTGTAGCTGCCTAGACTTAAAAGGGTAGGTACAGATAGAAAGAAGACCTCATGATAATAATTTAAGTTAAGAGAAATGTGAAGAAATGGAATAGAGGAAAGTGGTATTTAAGAATAAAAAGGGGAAATAATTTGATTGCTGATTTGTAAACTGGCTAATGTCATTTAGAGTGTGACTGAAAAGAGGGATGATAAAAAGGTATGGTTGCATGATTTGAGATGAAGACCACTTGACTAGATAGGGAAGGTCTTTTAAAGACACTTAGGAGAGAATTGAGAAAGGGTCAAGCATTGTTGAAATGGGGTATAGCCTCACTCCTCTACATATGGGGTCATCTTGTCACATTTTTGAAATTGTTGAGTCTTAAAGAAAATGGATTGCTTATGCATTTATAATGACCTGATTGAAGTGATTCGACTTTGTCTGTTGTGTCTGCCTCATTATTCCTTAGGGAGATGTTTAGACTTGTTGGAATCTGAAAGTAAAACTGGAAAAGAAAGTTTTTTTTTGGTTTTGGATACTGCCTATCTTGGTAAATAAAAATGGAGGAACCTTTCCCCTTTGTGAAAAGAATTTGGTGACCCATAACAGCTTCCAGCAAATCAGGTTTATAATTTGGACAATATGTATATCCTGTGTATATTTGTGATTGTAAACTTTGTTTTGAAAAATGGTCTGCTACTTCTTTTTCACCCAAAGCCTTAGTAGGTGAATCTTTGAAGGGTAAGAAGACCTATAGTGCTATTGTAATCAGGGCAGCAGGGTAGATTAATGGGGAGGGGTATATTTGGTCCCTTTTTTCTATATGATTCTTTGAACACTAAAGCCATGCTTTCTTTCTATCTCTTTTTTCTGAATCAAGTCATATGGACCTTGAAACAAAGAACCATGTAATAGATGAAGTTGGTCTCATTCTAGACATGTTAAAATGAAGTTGTTTTCCTCATGTACATATAAAGTTTGAAATCTATGACACTCAGTCAATTTTCAAAAAAAGGTAAAAGTTTAACAATCCTGTCACAGCTAAGATTGAGTGCATCCTTTAAGTCAGCTTAAATTTCCCTGCTAATAATATAATATCAAGAGAAGGGTCAGGACATTTAAAATGAAGAACTTGAGATCCTTATGCATTTTGGGACTGCCACATGCATACTTGCTTATGCCATTTAAAAGGGTGTCACTGATTAGACTTAGGATTCATGTACCCAATATGAAAACTTAATGACTTAAAGGGCCTGGACAATTGGTTCTACAGATGTTTCTAACTTGGTCTCCAGTGTTTCATTTGACTTGAATTATATTCTGTGAGAAAATATACACTATTGGGAGACTCTAGCTTGTGCTTGTCTGGTTTTGATTGTGCCATGCTATTAAGACTATAATGTACACCTACCTACTCATCTTGCTTTCATAAGAAAGAACATCTAGATTTGGAATACAATGTCTTGAAGATAACCAAGTATTCACTTGAAGTGTCCATAAACTTTTAGAAGCCATTTGGGAGTTAGGCTCATGAAGTTGTAGATACACCTTATGTATGTTGAATTTTTATGATGACACTATACTCAAAGGATGATTTTCCTTTGTGCTCTTATAAACTTTATCACATCTGTTTGATCCCATGTAGCTTGGAGCTATCTTTGATTAATTTGTTGTGATTTGTTTGGATAAGTTAAGTCTGGACTGTGATGTGCTCATAGAAACTACTTATGTCTCATGCCTGAGTTGTGTTTTCTCTTCACTGGTCTGTATATTAGGTATATTTCATTTTGCCCTAGGCCATGTGGGGTGCATACGAAGCTGTGTTTTCTTGGGTTGTGGTTTGAGATGCATGTTAGGTAAAGGGGGGTATAGTTTGAGCCCTTCCCGGATGACCAGCCATGCCAGACGTTCATGAAACCTCTTGGAACTTGTGCGACATTCGGATGAAAGGGGGGGTGATGACTTGACCTTCCACCACCTGATTTGGGTTGTTTGAGTTTGAGGACATAGAACACATGTGATTCACATGGTCTTTCGGGTAAATGCGATATACTGTGTATATATATGTCGTATATTCACACATAGAGATGGATTCGTAAACCAGTGGCATACTTTGCAGATATACGTATATATTATATATGTGATAGGGACAGAAAAATATAATCTAACCGGGATCCTATCCTTTGTTTTTCCCCCCTCCTCCACTGCATGGCCACTCGGGCCGAGGTCCAGCCACCTTGTTGGGCTAAAAGCCCAATAAGGAATACATCCTTCAAACGTCTTTGAGTCCAAAAAGAAGAAAGGGAAGCTAATATATTGAAGGCCCAATCATGGGTAAAAATGATACGAAGGCCCAACCATGGGTGAAAATGGTTGGGGTTTGATACACCCCCATTTCATTCATTTCCATCATATTGCTGCTATATTTTCTTCTTGTATTTTGTTGCTTGTTAAGCCAAAAAATTATTGAACCCTTTATAATGAATTAGGCATCTTAAGAAAACAATACATATGCCGTTTAGTTTTGACTCTAGCACCTGATTTTGTTTAAATTTTGGGAATGCGTACTGATTTTGAATAACATATATATTTCAAAAATAGGAGATAGTCGCTACAATTTGAATAAGCAATAAACTGGAAAAGGTTCCAAACATGCGAAAATGGTAAACATCTTGTGTGAAAAACATAGAGAAAAATAGACTAGGCAAAAGGCCCTACTTGACAAAACAAATTGAAAGCGTACTTTTCTTGGCTTTGGTAAACAACTTTGACATTTTGGGCTGTAGCCCACTATACTTTTCTCAAGAAAACGTATATTCATTGAATTGTTTTGGGTTAAAACCCACTCGGCTTAGTATTTTGAAACAAAAAGAAACGAAAGGGTCTCTTTTAGGCTAAAATAAAACCCACTTGATTTTTTATACAAATTTATTGTCAAATAAACTATAGACCAAAGGCCTATATTTCGAAACAGTTAGGAATAAGGATTGATTTGGCTAAATCAGTCCATATATTGTATTTTTTCAGAAAACCCAAACAAAGTCATTTTTAGTCTTAAAACCCACTGGGCCCTCCTTTATCAAACCAGTCAATATTTTCGGGGCAAAGGCCCGCAATTTTAATAAACAGACCAGGCATTTTGTTGTAAAAATTGTTTTACTTAAAAGGAAGTTCTAATCCCTTAAAATAAAATTGGGACTTAGTTGTAGAATAGATAAATAAATGCAAGTATGTTTATAAACGAGTATACATGGGATTCTTTGATCACGGGTATAATCCACCTTTTCTCCTAAAAAACCAATCACGTGAAACATCCAAAAAGTCCTTTTTTCTTAAAAGTCCAAACAAATTGAATTACACTTAATTTATAATATTTTAGGTAAGGATATTCTGAAAGCATACTAGGCGGATTGACCCGGTCCACGTGTGAGTAAAGCATGGATAAAATTTGGTTACTAAAGTCCACTGGATAAATGAACTTTCTATTTATACTATGAGAAAGAAACTACCATCCTTATATATAAAAGGAATTAATTATACCCGGATATCATAAATCCGAACCTAAATACCCTGTATATAAAGGGGATATATTCAGCTCTTTTAGAAAATGATATGCTATATGACAAATCTTTTGCGAGAAATAAACACTAAATAAACAGTTCATGCAAATACTCACACATTAGAACTCGAAGGTCAACCGTATAGTACGGATCCTTAATACTAGAGTGTCTAACACCTTTCCTAGGGGATCACCAGAACCCTTACCTAGAACTTTGGATTAAGAAGAATTTTTCACGGTGTATGAATAAACCCTTTAAAACTGGTTTTCCTAATTTCCTAAAAAATTAGGTGGCGACTCTTTTAAAACAAAGTTCGAAAGAGCACCAGCGAGTTCGAAGTAGCTTTTCCGAGCGCTAACCCCGCCTGCGAAAATACGAACCGTAACAGATGGCGACTCCACTGGGGACTTAAAGGTTCTAATCATAAGGGTTTCAATATAATGTGGGTATGTTTGCCTTAACTGTTTATGTGTTTACATTCCCACAAATATCAATTGTCATTGCATGCATATCATAACTCCGCCACTCCTGGCATTTATTTTACATTTTATTCCATAGGCGACTTCCCGGAGCACACGGTCGTACCTTCACTAAAAAGCCAAATACTTTTTTTGGAACCGTTATGAGGCGGGGTTCGTTCGTGATCGTTCAACAGCCCTGACGATTCAGCCCCAGTTGTCCGTTCGATTTTCCGGTCTTTTATGAAAACCCACTCTAGTAAAACTAGGATAGAGCTAAGCTAAATCCCTGCTGAACTAGAGCATTCATACCTAGACGAGCTTTGGGTATCTCAGACCTACCTAAAGCTCATTAAGGAAAAGTACCCTGTGTCCGGACGGTCTATGACCCGAAGAACACCGCATCTCATTTATATGCTATGTGGAAGCATGTTTAGTACCTATGTGATGAACCATTGACTCTGTAGGGGTGAGGGAATCCTAATGGTGTTTTATTTTGTAGATGGAAGGTTGCATCCGTTTTGACATAATCGTCGAGGCTCCAAATCTGTTGAGGGTTTGGTGGGCATGGTTAGGGTTGCTCACAAGAAAACAATTAGCTGCACCTTGGGTCATTTACCGACTATCATGACGATGAAAGTTCATCCAGAACTAATAGATGTGTTAACCGGACATTGGGATGATAAGGAAATGTTATTCCGCTTCGATGAAATTGAGATGACTCCAACCTTAGAAGAAATTAGAGATGCCATAGCCACCAATGGAACCTGTCTAAGGAGACGACACAAACCAGATCACCACCTGTTGTTTCCGCAAAGGCCCATAGTCGGCCAAATCATGAAGTTCTTTGCACTAACTTAGGCGCCCTGGGCGCGAGGTCCTACGGTAACCTTTAGGGATTTGTATCGGAGATTCGGAGATGCCACAAGATATACTCTGTACCAGATAGAGTTCAAGAGTAGGGAGGAGTGGGAAGTTGTTAGACCTTGGCAATCGCCATAGCTTTACTGGGCATTATGGTAGTTCCATAGGGGGATTCGATGGCCATAGACACCCGAGTGATCTACTTAGCCCATGCTATTTTCCACGGTATAACCAAGGACCAAAAGACGAGGTACTTTGATTTAGCAGCCATCATTCTAGCAGACATCTTTCGGGCATTAGACAAATGCCAAAGTTGTTTTCGATACATGCAAGGATGTAGCACGGATTCTAGAGGAAACGGATCCGGTGACAATCAGAATGGAGATGTCCCAAGCACGGCTACAGATTAAGACCACCCTTCGGTGAGTGAAGAAAGCCAGAACTAGCCAAGCCTCAACATCAGCTGTTGGAGGAGAATCTTGCTGATTTACTGCTTTATCTTGTCAGCTTTAATCATCTTTGTAATCCCTTCGGGGAAGATATTTTATTATTATAATATGATGATTTTTCGGGGCAATAGTTCACCTTCACAAATGGCTCTTACATGCTTCAATCTATTAGGATAGCCTTAACTCAAAAAGGTTTTAGGAACACGAGTAGTGTAAATATCTGCTAAAATTACATGAATGCTTACTACGTGTTTCACATGTCTACTTACTATGTGTGCTATCATATATTCAAGCTTGAATACATTTGATCCGATGGTCTAAAACTACATATCAAAAGGAAAACCAATGGTTTAAACTTACCCAAATTTATCTCCATTAAAGGGTTGACTTGCCATGGCAAACAAAGGAGAACAAGAGACGCGAACTTTGGGAGAAACAGTGGAGACGCTAAGAGACAAAGTACTACAAATGGAAAAGAACCTCCAAGAGATAGAGAGGAAGATCGAGGAAGTGGACCGGCTGCTGGAGATGGTTAGGAATCCACCTGAGGGCATACCCCAGGAACAGTACTATGGGAATGTCCCGGAAGAAGTAAGGGAGTTAGTGCTGAACTATATACCACTGGAGAGGAGGCCCATGACTCCTAGAGAAGGGACTCCAGGGGGAAGGGAGGAAATCCAAAGAGCTAGATCAGATAATTGGGTGACAGACCCTCAAGAGGAATCAGAGCATCAACAGGAAGCCTCTGAACCGGTAGAGAAAGAAGAGCTGGAGGAAGAGGAGAAAGATCCTCAGAATATGGAGGGATAGGAATCAGGGCCCGTTAACATGGAAGATGAGGAGGAAGAAGAACCATTCGGGATGTTCCCTGAGTTCATAGAATTTGAGAATGAGGAAAATGAAGAATCTGACTACTATGCCCCGACCAACGAGGGGTCTGACTTTTATGCACTATCACCCACAATGGTGCCTGCCACCTCCACCATGGCATCTGAGAATTTCGGAAGGGTAGGCCCCTCTGAACCTGCTTGGTGGGGAATCACCTTCAAAGCCCGTTTCTCGCCATTTAGAGTAGCCCCACAGCCTGTTACCTGTAAGGAGGTGTATGAAAATATGGTCACCACAGGAGTGCCTTGTACTACCAGGGTTAGGTTGCCGCCGCCCGAGTTAGTTTTTGCATACAAGAGTTGTCTGTTCCACCTCAACCAGGCTGGTCACACCCTTAATGAGTGCTTGGGGTTGAGAAGAAGAATTTGCAGTCTGATGGATGATAGGATCATCGGGACTTTATGGGGGCCACACACCCTACTAGTCCATGATCCTATCACCCCTGGAGAGGGAGTCATCGCTACCACTTAAATCTGGCGGTATGATTTCACGATCTTCAAGGAATCATATGCCTGCATATTATCAACAATAGATAGTAAGAGAAAGATCAGACTCGTGGATCCTGCCCACGACCCCACACCATTAGAGCCTAACAGGAACAAGTTTTGTTTGTATCATACAAGAGCTATGGGGCATGACATAGAAGAGCGCTATGTCTTCAAGCTCGAACTGGAACATAAGATCGGTACCGGAGAGATCTTGGACATCCTATCACCACAGTACTGAGAAGGGAAAAGGACGAGAGAGATCAAGTTCGTAAGGACAGCGACTCGCGGAGCAACATTTTTGGGTAGTTAGTAGGTGTCCCCATTTTTGCACATAAAAAGTTACCCCCCTCCCCATAAATATTGTAAGGAACCGCGCCGACCTGACGTCCCTAGTCTGGGGATGTCTTTAGTTAGATTTAGCTTAAAGGATACTTAGGATATATAGGTATCCTTCTTTTATAGAACGAACTATGATACCCTACATAATATAAATTACAATCTGCCCCCCCCCCCCCCCCCCCCCCCCAATTGATTGACTTCTATATCAAGGGAGAGTTTACCGTGGTAAGTCAGCCATAAAGCCCATTGGACTAAGATCCACCCAAACAATCATTAGCCCACAAATACCCGAACCTTTATGAAAGAGGATCAAAAGTGTTCAAGCTTAATGTGTGTCTTTATGTGCTATGTGCGCATTAAATATCAATATGTGATATCTTATTTTTGTACTTTACGACCAGTAACTAACATTATCTACCGTTGAGTTATTCTTGTCTTATAGAACGAGGCCAATTAGCGTAGCACTGAAAGCTGGCATACTTTACAAGATCAAAGGCCGTGTTAGCATCTCTCGTAGACAAAGGCAAAGATAAGATGACTGCTACTCCCGATAACGGAACTGAACTCGCTCTCCACGAAGGGGATGCCCAAGACCCACAGGAGGTGTCATCTCAAGAAGATGTGATTGCAACGTTACTGACTGCCGTGACGGAGCTCCAAGAAAAGGTAGCCAGGAGTGAAGCCGCAAAAACATGCAAGGACGCCTCGACAGAGGAAAGAAGGCCTTCTCCTCCATTCCCTTCCCTAAGCTCGCCAATACCCGATCATTTTTCCATATACCCACCAGGAACCATCCCACCTCTAGTAAGCTCCACCAACCTAAATCATGTTGCACCTTCTTACCACACTCCTCCCCCAGAAAAATACACTCAAGTCCCAGGGACTATCCACTCAGTTCCTTCTTACTAGGTTCCTCATTTCATTAGGCCGGCAGGCCAATCGTGTGCTCCAGCTCCACCAACTGGGCAAACCACCACTTCACCACCCAACCATACCGCCACTAGGTCTCGTTCTTCACTCCCAACATCCCCAGCGAATGCTCTCCGGGGCACAAGGAACTAGACCATTAAGAAGAAATGGAAAAAGCCTAGAGAGCTGAGCAAGATAAGCGGGAAAGAGATATGGAGAAAAAGATGGAAGAATTACTGGAGAAGTCCAACAGATCTGTAAGAAACGCTACAGGCCTAAGATATGATGACCTATGCATGCACCCAGATTTAGACCTACCAGAAGGGTTCAAAATCCCAAAATTTTAAAAAATTAAACGGAGTAGGTAATCCCAAGGCACACCTCCGATCCTACTGTGATCAATTGGTTGGAGTGAAAAAAAATGAACCGCTGATCATGTGACTATTCAGTCGTAGCCTGACTGGAGAAGCCGTTGAATGGTACGCAACTCAAGATATACGGCAAGGGCATGTCTGGGAAGACATGGCGGAATCCTTCATGGAAAGGTATCGCTTCAACGTCGAAACAGAGCCCGACCGCTTTTATCTGGAAAAGGTGAAACAGAAATCAACAGAAAACTACAGGGAATTTGCCAGCAGGTGGAGGGCCGAGGCGGCCCTAGTACATCCTCCAATGTGTGAAGGAGAGCTAGTCTCTGTGTTCATCAGATCCCAAGAACCTGATTTCTACGACAGAATGTTGTCTATGGTCGGAAGACCGTTTGCTGAATTGGTCAAAATGGGAGAGGCTATAGAAGGTGGCCTCAAATTTGGGAAAATAGTTAGCGTCTTCAACAAGACATCGGGGCAAGCTGTTTCAGGAATCCTCCACAAGAAGCAAAAGGATGTGGCCAGCATATCCCATACCCCAAATCCAAGCCTAAAAGAACTATAATCCAACCACATAGCTGCACCCCTTATAAATTATCCAACACCTATGTACTACGCACAACCCAACTTTACCGCCACTGTAACAGTTTACACAGCTTCGCCTACTGTCCGTGTATCCGCTCCTACCTACCAAGCACCACCCCAACAGAATTATCACCCAAATAACACACCACAAGCATATCAACCACCACAAGCCTATCAAAATCAGCCACCACCCCCAACATACAATGCTCTATGTCCTGCGTTTGAAAGGAGGCCAGTAAGAGAGTTCACCACACTCCTCGAGCCTAGGGCTCGACTCTTCGAAAGGATATTGGTCGCGGGTTTAATTCGGAAGGTTCCGCCGAAACTAGCATAGCCGAACAATAGATTCTACTTGGCCGATCAGACTTGCGCCTATAATTCAGGAGGAAATGGGCACAGAACTAAAGATTGTATAAATCTCAAGCACAAAATCCAAGATCTAATTGACAAGAGAGAAATCATCTTAGAAATTGCAGCTCCCAATGTGAACACAAACCCATTGCCCAATCATGGAAACAACGGAGTCCACATGATTAAAAAAAATTAAGATTGGGAAGCTTGCAGAGCATTAATCCCCAAAGTGTTCGAATCCTTAGAGCACACAGTGGCCTCTCTCACACTCCAGCAGTGCCCAAATTTCAAGGTTCTGGTCCCAACACCGGAAACCACGACAATGACACCAAGATTCAAAGCCCTGATTCCCGCACCCATGGTGGCTCAGGTGGCACAACCGGACGGTCCCATAAAGCTCATTACTGCACAAGCGGCCATGACCCAAGGCATGACCTACTCTAGAAAATCCGGAAGAATTAGCTCAGAATGCTGCAAGAAAGGAAAACACCCAAAAGTGGGCGATAACTGTAGGAGAAGCTGAAGACTTCTGGAGGCGTATGGAGCCGAAAGATTACTCCATTATCGAACACTTGAAGAAACACCCGTGCAAATATCGGTGCTATCATTGCTAGCCAGCTCCCCATCACACAGGTAAGCTCTCACGAGAGTATTGGATGAAGCACACGTACCAGCCGGTACAAGCAATGAGGACCAGGCTGGGATCTGCCCCTCTAAAGAAGATCTGCCGGCAGAAGGAACCGCTCACAACAGAGCCCTTAACGTCACTATGAAATACCACAGTAAAGCAATAGGGAGGGTGTTGGTGGATAATGGACCAGGCCTCAATACTTGCCCTGTCACCACATTGACCCAACTCGGCTGCGACGTAAGCAAGATTCGCTAAAGTGGAACGAATGTCAGAGGGTTTGACGGGTCTCTCAGTGATTCCCTTGGAGAGATAGACCTACAAATCTAGGTTGGACCCGCATCCTTCACATCAGAATTTTAGGTTATGACAATCATTGCCAACTACAATATGGTCTTGGGGAGACCATGGAAACACTCCGCCGGTGCGATCACGTCAACCCTGCACCAAGCCATGAAGTTTGAATGGCAAAGACAGGAACCTGTTGTGGCAGCTAAGAAGGATAATCAGAAATATCCCTACAATATCGTTCCTATGATCGAACGGAGCCCTCACACGCCAAACTTTCATGTGGTGAAATATGTTAGGGCCCCCATGTAGAGGAAGAGGTTGGTAGGCCCATGCCAGCTATCTACAGAATGATTGCCTCCACTATGCTGAAAAACAGCTTCAAACTAAGCAAAGGCCTAGGAAGATACCTTGGAGGGATAACGTAGCCTGTCCCAATCCCAAAAGAAAACTACCATCTCGGTCTAAGGTATGCTCCTAGTGAAGACGAGTTCGGGCAGTAAAAAAGGAGCTTAAAACAAGGAACTTGCCGCGTCCAATTTTGGGTCTGTACTAGTCATTCCCCAGAAAGATGTCAACGCTGAACAAAAAAGAAATGGATGGGAGCCTCGAGTCGCTATTTCAAGAAGAGGGATGCTACATGGTCATTGAAGAGAACCAGGATACTCCTGATGCACGCAGTCTAAGGACAGGGGATAGCCTGAACAATTGGAAAAGGAGCTTAAAACAAGGAACTTGCCGCGTCCAATTTTGGGTCTGTACCAGTCATTCCCCAGAAAGATGTCGACGCTGAACAAAGAAGAAATGGATGGGAGCCTCGAGTCGCTATTTCAAGAAGAGGGATGCTACATGGTCATTGAAGAGAACCAGGATACTTCTGATGCACGCAGTCTAAGGACAGGGGAGAGCCTGAACAATTGGACGTCCACCCTACTCTTGGTTCTTTGGTAGAGAGATGGATTTTTCCTTAAAACCTTTTTGCTAAAAAACGGTGACATCGGCCGAGGCCCGAAGGATCACCTTTTTCCTAAATTACTTCGTAATGTATAAAAATGGAAATGGTCCGACGTTGTTCCGAACCAGGACCACGGTTGTAGCCAATTGCTTTTGAATTAATGAGAAGCCTCGATTTTCACAAAATAGCTATTTTTATCAGATAATAATAATAATAAAGGTTTTCTAACTAAATGCGCATAATAGGTAATAATAAACCTAACCTTAATCTGCCTCGCCTTTTCAGTAATAACTGTAACAAAACAACTAAAAACGTCACGACGTGTCGTGAAATAAACGAGGAAAATGGGCCGCAGGAATATGAGGAGTGCGATCAATCAACAATGATGCCAGAAGGACTGGAAGAAGAATTGGAAGAGTTGGAAGAAAACGGAAAACCAAATATGGATGAGACTGAGGTAATCAACCTCAGTGATGAGGAGAACGTCAAGGAGACGCGAATCAGTGCCTACTTTTGGGAGCTCCACAAAGAGAAGAGCTCGCGAATCTATTAAAGGAATATGTATACGTCTTCACCTAGTCATATGCAGATATGCCGGGCTTGATCACGAAGATTGTAGCTCACACATTGCCTATCAAGGAGGGCTTCGCGCGAGTTAAGCAAAAGACTCAGACATTTATGCCTCGCCTGAGTATTAGGATTTTTTTTTTTTGAATGAAAACCACCAAACCCAGTTTGGCAGTGTTTTATTAAAATAGAAGGTTTTCTGTACAAGAAAGGAAAAAATAAAACAAATAAACAAAGATCGTAAAAACAGAAAAGAAATGTAAACTACATCCAAAGACTATATAGAAGCTTGTCTACTGCAGATCCTCTGGCCTTGACTTGACACTATCTCAAACACCTATAATATCTCACTAGATGCTATGCTTCAAAGTCAAACTGAATGCATATTTAGGCTCCAAGATGGAGTAGAATTCTTCCATTTTTCTTCAGATGCAGCTGTTATCTCTTTGACTTTATGTTGCATTTTGTTTGCCATTGTCTCTAGTTTCCTGAATGAACAAATCTTTAGAAGTATTACAAAAGAATGACCATCATGCTAATACCACTCTTGTAATCCTGCTAAAGTCACTTTCATACAAGTACATGTTGCTATTCATCGCATGTTGAAATTTAGCCTTGTTGCTGCTACTGTTCTCCAAAGTTGCTATTAATCTCCAGGGATGTAATGATCCTTAGCTTTCTTGATTATCATGTATGGGATATGTGACTTCTCTGTGTTAAGAATTTGCCTTACTTTCACATGAAGTGAAGTGAAATTATGAAAATGGTGATCACCTGCAAAATTAAAAGCATAGTTAGTTAAAAAATCAGCCAGGCCATTTCCTTCTCTCAGAACATGCTCCACCCTCACTTCCTTATCCCTTATTAGTCTTGAAATATCATTTATGATCATTGATATACTCCATGGAGCCTCCCACTGTCCAGTTAAGATCATCTTCATAGTCATAGAATTTGTTTCCATCATCACTGGTAACAAACTGTGTGTAACACAATACTTAAGACTCTCATGTAGTGCCATTGCTTCAGCCACCAAATTTGAGCCATCTGATATTCTTCTTGCTACTGCAAACTGGAAATCACCTGCTGCATCTCTAATACAAAAGGCCACAGAGCTTGGTCGAGGATTTCCCTAGAAGCTCCATCAGAATTAAATTTCAACCACCCTGGCATAGGAAATTCCCATTTCACTATCTTGCTCACAATTCTTGGCATGTATGCTTCAAAAAATTGTAGGATTTGAGGTATGCATCTTGGTAAGTTGTGCTGTCATAGAAACCTCAGTCTACACATTTGATATATGATCATGTTGATCTCATAAATCACTTTGTTGATGGACATCTTTCCTCCATGTAGCACTATATTCCTCCACTTCCATATCTGCCACATGGTGACCATTGGAATAGCTTTAATTATAGCTCTGAACTTTGAGGGCCAATCTGCATTCCACCAGACCTGAAGAACCTGCTTGACTCGCTGAAACTGTGTTGCGATGCGCACAACAGTTTTAACATATGTCCAAACTTTTGTAGCAACATTTCCTGTAACAAACAAGTGATCCACAGTTTCATATTGCCTATGATCACAGCAGTAACATCTTGCCTCAGTATCTATCCCAATCCTTTTTACTACCTCTCCAACTGGTATTTTAAACTTCCACAACTCTAGAAGAAGAAGGATATCTTAAAAGATACACCTGATATCCACAAGTTCTTAAAGACATCTGACTTGACTGCTTTTCTCCTCAGACGTTCCCATGCAGTACCTACTGTGAATTTGCCTAAAGTTGTCATCATCTATCTTGGCCTATCCCACTCTTCTTTTGGTTCATGAAAGTACAATTCCTCTAATAATTGTTGCAGTCTTCCTATGTTCAAACCATCCTGCAGCATAAGTTCTTTTACATCTTGAATACCTTCATCTATCACAAAATCATCAGGAATAATGTGATATAGAGCCCCTAGCTTTGTCCAGTTGTCAAACCATACATATGCAGTTCCACTCCTTGGCTCCCACCATATTTCATGTTCTATATTATATCTAGCCTCTATCATTGCCTTCCATACTTAAGAACCTCCCTTCCACTGCACATTCTGAGGACTGTGCCTTTTGCAGTATTTGATCCACATGTAGTTTTCCCATAGAGTATTTGTTGTCCTGAATTTCCACCAAAGTTTTGCACATAAGGCTTTAGATACATCAAATATACATCTAAAGCCCACTCCTCCTTCCTCTTTTTGCATACACAAGTTTAAGTATGATGACCAATGTCTTCTTCTGCCTTTCTCACTATTATTCCAGAAGAATCTTGCAAATATTTTATGCAGATCATTGATAACACATTTTGGAGGTTTGATAGCTAAAAACAGATGTATTGGCATGCTCATTAGAACATTAGTGATCAAAACAACTTTTCCTCCAAATGATAGCAATCTTCCTTTCCAAGTCTGCAGCCTATTCTTGACTTTCTTAATCAGATCATTATAATCAGCTTTCCTCTTCCTTGAATGTGTGACAGACAACCCAAATATGTAAAAGGAAAAGTGCCTCTTGTAAAACCAGTAATGTTCTCCACTTGTTGTATCAACACATTAGACACTTTACTGCATACATAGAAGGAACTCTTGCCTTGGTTGATAAGTTGGCCTGATACCTGCTCATAGTAATGTAATACCTCCATGATCAGCTCCAAAGACCTAGAATCGGCAAATGAATAAATTATTTTGTCATCTGCATATGCAAGATGATTCAGACTTGCACTCCATTTGGGCATTCCATAGCTTCTAAACTCATTGTTCTTAAATAAAGAGTTCAAAGCTCTAGATAAAACTTCAGCAGATAAGATGAACAAAGCAGGAAAGAGTGGATCTCCTTGTTTTACACCCCTGGTGGAGTGGAAAAAACCAGAAGCTTGGCCATTAAGGAGTATGGAATACCACTTATTTGCTATCAACCTCCAAACCATATCTATGAACACTTCTGCAAATCCCATCTTCCTTAAAACTCTGATCAAGTAACTCCATGATACCCTATCATATGCTTTGGCCATGTCAAGCTTAAGCACTACATTAGCTGGTTCTCCCATTAGTCTAATGTCAGTCACAACTTCTTGAGTTAGTAGGACATTTTCAATGATACATCTGCCCTTAACAAAACCATACTGGTTAGGAGATATCAGAAAAGGTAAAAAGCCTTCTAGATTATCTTAAACCACTCTAGAGATAACCTTGTTGATGAAGTTACTGAGATTGATTGGTCTCATATCGGCAAAAGTCTCAATGCTATTGTTCTTTGGTAATAGTACCAGGTTGGTATGTGTTATTGACTTAGGAAGAGTCTTCCCATCAAAGAAAGCTTTCACAACATTGTATACATCATCACCTACAATGTCCCAACATACCTGATAAAATATTCCAATCATACCATCTGGACCACCAGCACTATCTGCAGATGATTCAAACACAACCTTCTTCACCTCCTCCAAAGTTGGCATGCTTACCAGTTGATTGTTAGTATCCTGATCAACCATACTAGGAACATGTTGTAGCAAATCAAAGCCTAATGGATCAACCTCTTAAGAGAACTACTGCAGATAAAATTTACAAGCTTCTTCTGCCAAAAGTGAATCCCCTTTTATCCATATCCCTTGCTGATTCTGAATTCTTTTGATCTGCAGTCTCTTTCTCCTACCATTCACAATACTGTGAAAATACCTTGTATTCCTGTCTCCTTCAGCAAAACTTGTCATATATGACTTTTGTCTCCAAAATTCTTCCTCATAGTGAACATACTTCTTCAATTTTGCTTGTGCTTGCTGTAGCACCATCCTATTCATAGGAGAAGAATCCTCTTCATATAATTTTTCTTTAATTCTCTCCACCTCTTCCCTTACTATTAACTGCTTGAAAATATCACCAAAAGCTGACTTACTCCATGCAGATAATGCAGTTTTCACTTTCTTCAACTTTAACTTAAAGCTGATAAACTCATCACTTTCAAAATCTGTGCTCCATGCCTGATTAACCACCTCTAAGAATGATTCATGTTCTGTCCAGAATTTCAGAAATCTAAAAGGCTTCCTTATGTGATGTGAGATTTCACCACAAGTAAATAATAAAAGGGCATGGTCTGAGCCAGTTCTAGATAAATGTTCCACTTCCATATGTACAAACCAATCCTGTAGTTTGGAGTTTGCAATCATTCTATCCAATCTCTTGAAAATACATTCACTACCTGCCTTCCCATTCCACCAAGTAAACAGACTCCCCTTATAATTGATGTCAAACAGCTCACATGAGTTAATGCAAAATGCAAAATCTTCATATTCATTTGGAAAAACAGGTAAACCACCAATCTTCTCATCTTTACTCATAATGACATTGAAGTCACCCCCTACCAACCACGGCAAGTCCATGTGATCATCCAAACTATACAGACTATCCCATAAACGGATTATTTCCATATGATCACACTTTGAATATACCATTGTTACCATCAGTGACTTATTCCACTCTTGGAACAACAACTTTACAGTTATTTGTTGTTCTAGATCCTGCATGATCTCTACATCCATATTATCATTCACAAAGAACCATAATTTACCATTGTAGTTGTAGTGGGCATATCTCATGCCTAGCCTCCTTCTAAATCTCTGAATATGCCTAGAGTGTTGAAAAGGCTCCATTAAAGCTATAATGGAAAATTTATGATGTCTGTGCAGCATTTGGACTCTGTGAAAAACTTGCTGTGTGTTCACAAACTTGATATTCCAAAAGAGTGTTTTCATCATCATTTAAAAATAGGCTTACAACCTCTCTTTGGTACTACTCTTATAGGAATAGTAACTGTAATTACTTGTTTCTTTCCCTTCTTGGTGCCTTTCTGTCAAGATCTTGGTGCCTTTCTGTCTAGATCTTGGAGAGATGCCAGCTTATTTTACCACATTACTAAGAACCTGCTCCACGGAAGCCTCTTCTTCACTTTCTTTGAATTTTTTTTGCCCTCATCTTTTTCCACCTCAGCTCCCACATTAATATTATGAGAGATCACATCATGCAATTCCTTCAAAGGATATTGTTTTCTTTGGTTGACCAGTTACTGCACATTGTCCTTTTCCACTTGTATAACTGCCAACTCCTTCATCGCCTCCCTCTCAGGAGGAAACGAACTAATGCCATTGTTATTAATAGAGATGCTCAAATTTCCATCATTCATATTATTATCAGAAGACAAATCAACTTCCTGGATTGAGCCTGAGACAAAGGTGGGATACATAATCTCTTTTTTTTTTTACTATCTGCAACCACCAACTCCCCCCCGGCATTTGCAAACCTGTCAGCACCCTCAGTCTGCATTTCTTCCCCACATGAGTCTAAATCATGTAAATCATCAATGTTGTCTCCTAGCCCCATCTTCTCATGTGTACCATCACCATCTTGAACCTTTTCTTCAGCCTGAATATGTTCCATCATAAATTCTGAGGCATGTCCATCCTTAGGAAAAATATGGCCTGTAGATTTCTCACATGCATTTTTTTTATGAGGTCCTGATACCTTTCAACTTTGTCCTCTAAATCTTTGCCAGCATCATCTAACTCAATAGCAATGACACCTTCATTAACCCTTTCTCCCACACTTTTATGCCCATCTTTTGTTTCCTGAACTGATTGTTCAGCATTTGGATACATTTTTCTTTCTGTATCTTTGATGTTATCTTCTCCTTCATTGACTGCCACACAAGGTTCCAGACTCTGATCATGCTCCTCCATTCCTTTCTTATCAAATGGTTGAGCAGCTTCTTCCTTGCCATTTTCTACCTTCTTGACTAACACATAAGTGTCATCTGTTGTCACGCCCCGAACCTGGGCCTGGATGTAACACGGCACCCGGTGCCTGACTGTATGTGACCGAGCGAACCACCTGACTGGCTGAATCAACATGTGATATCAAAAACATAACTGAATGTGGAAACAACTAAACACATGCTGATATACTAAAGGACTGACTAAAATCATAGTGCGGAAAATACTTAGACAATCTGAAATATCTGAACGTAGCCAACATGGCTTAAACCAAAACATCTGAACAACTGCCAACATGGCAAACATAATAAATATTTGACTTTCTGAACTGTGTCTATGAAGCCTCTAAGAGTACTGAATGATAGAGTTGTCTATAAACTGAAATAACTGGATAGCTGACAATGCCCCGAAGGAATTTGGGGCTCACCAGTAGCTGATACGTGCACTCCTAAATAGATGAGTCATTAACCTGTATATCGTTGCCTGCATCGCGAGATGCGATGCAGGCCCCCAAGCAATAAAAGGGACATCAGCACATTTGGATTGTACTGGTATGTAAAGTAACTGAAGCAATAAAATACTGGAACTTAAACTGAAACTGGAACTGAACTAAACAGGAAAGCAAGAAGCTGAAGTACTCCCTGTTCTGGATGAAGAATCACCTGTAAAACTGTAAATATAACTGTGGCCTAGGGCCCAAATAATGTGCACAAAAGCTGTGGCCTCTGGCCCAAGCAATACGTATGCACAAACTGTGGCCTAGGGGCCAAAAGTACAGATACATGTGTTGAACATTAACAATTTACAAAACTGAGACTGGCTATAGCTCATAGCATGATAACTGTTTCTGATTATGGGACTCTTGCAAATAACTGGTTATACACTGACTGAGACTCATGTGATAATAATGCATAAGTCTATAAAGATTGCGTGCTGAGTTCATGATGTGCAAAGTCACAACCACGAACGAATTCTGTAACTGGAACCCTAGAAGATAACATTTCTATATCATGTCATGAAACTAGGGCTAAACTATGTTCTGAGTCAAATTGCTGACAAGCATGAATAATGAGGCGTAGGGAGAATTATGAATATTCCCTAACGTAGATAGTTAGCCTCACATACCTTAATTCCAGCCTTTGAGCGTAATACAATGTTCGTCACCCTTTTCAACTTTGATCTATATCAATACAAGTCAAAGGGATTCTATGTTAGCAATAACATGCTTTGGTCATCTAAGCATTTTATCAAACACTTAGTGGGCATGAAGCTCCACAATCTCCATTAATGGTGATTTCTTCACCCAATTCCCATTCTATTACTTCTAGGTGATTCTACAATCTTAATTAGATGTAATTAACATCATTCTTCATCACCCATATGAATACAACAATCCCAAGTCAACAATCCAAAAACCCTAGCATAGTTCAAATAATTCTCTTTATCAAACCCTTTTACTATTCTACCAAGAACTCATCAACACTTTAATCATCATGATAAAGTCATGAAACTTACCTTAGATAGTGGTTGAACAAGTCTTGAGTGGAGTTACTCCTCTAGCACCAAAATCCTACTTCACTTCCCTTGGGTTTTCTTGAATTAGATGAACTTTGGCTAGGTTTCATACACTTGGGTTCATGGATTTGGTGTTATTGATCATGGATTTCCCTTGAATTTTCTTGTGGATGAATGTTAGAGAGTATTTTAGAGGTTTTCTTGACCAAGAATGATGAAAAATATGATTTTGGTCGAGTTGGGTCTTATTTAAAGTAGTCCAGAAAATTCTGGACAAAATCTCTCTGGCAAACTTTGCGGCGGAACTGCGGGGCCGCATGTCGTGTTTGCGGGCCGCATCTTGCGCCGCAAAGTGTGACAGAGGGTGATATTCTGCCGAACAGTCTGTCGTAAAATGGCCATAACCTTTTGTGCATAGCTGTGTTCAAGACCCATAATATACCGTTGGAAAGCTATTTCAAAGGGCTACAACTTTCATCAAGGAAGTTGTCCCAAATTCTCAATTACTAAAGGGGTTATGGTCGTTGGAAGTAAGACATTCTATAAACTCACATGCAAACATGCCCCGTAGAGTGGCTTCCCACTTTTCTTTGCCCAAAGAAATTTCTTATGACTTAATTGGTTTTCAAAACACTTCTTATACCCCTCATATTGGTTCCATTATATTATCATCTTATGAGTCAAACTTTCGCCCGAAGCTACGAGGTGTTACAATATCTCCCCCTTGGGATCATTCGTCCTCGAATGATAAGCATTCGGGATTCTACAAAAATTTCGCCAGAGTTTCCCCTGTAATATGGCACTACCAACCTGTCACAACAACCCATAATATCATTGCCTCACAGGGCTACATCACAATAGCACTATAAATTTGCCACACACGACCCAAAGCATGAAAAGAAAGCTTACATACCTCAAAATCTTGGTGCTTCATCATAAATCTCTTCTGCGGGCTGAAACAAATGCGGGTACATGGATTTCATATCCTCCTTGTTATGTCCCGTGTTTCGTATAAGTGAAAGTCGAGAAATAAATAAGGCTTGTGTGTTATGAGAAATATTTTGATTCAAGTTGATGTGACTATGTTGGTTATGCAATCATTAATGTTAAGACATCGGGGAAGGCCGAGGGTAAATTTGGAATTTCGGAAATTAGTTTCGGGAATTACAAACCGAGACTTTAATGCATTTGGGCCAAGAAAATTGAACAACAAATTTAGGCCCAAGTCTTTGGGGGGTGGCCGGCCACTTCGTTGGCCCATGCCCATTTTTTTAATGTCATGTGCTATGCACATGACTCTCTAAAGTGGATATATATCAAGAAGTCTTTGAATTATCTAGTAAACCAAAGCAAAAAAAAAAAAAAAAAAAAGGGCAATAGAACTAGGCTCTCGGCCGAGAACCCCCCATTGGAAAAAAAAATTATCTTGGCTTTGTTGCTAATCTAAACACCTAGTTTCTTTTGGAATGATTGATGAGTTCGAGGTGCTCTTCGTTGTGGTACAACTAGTTTGACGAAAGGGCGACGTTTGCGGCAAATCGGAATCTTAAGAACAAGGTAAGATTTCTATGTTTTCATGTTATGAAATGGATATATATGTGTTAGTAATTGGATTAGCATGAAGATTATGGAAGTGTGGTGGGTGTGTGCATGGCGTGTAGGTGTGTGAGGGGTGTATTAGGCCGTGAGCCATATGGGGTGGAAAGAAATGTGAATTGATTTCGTTTAAGTTTGTTAGTTGTGTTATTGTGATCTTTATGTCGTAAATGATTGATTAAAGAATTGAGTTGGCGTTAGAAAATGATTTCAGATATTATCGGGAAGTGTATACCTTCGGTATCATTGTGTATATCATTGTATATTTATGATACTAAAGACTTTAAATGTGAACTTATAATGATGTTAATGAATTCGGAATGAAACGACGCAAGTTAGAACGTTCGTTGTAAGTTTTGAAGTTTTGAAAGAAATATGGAAGGTAATGAATTTTGAGGAACTTTGTATATGGTTTGGAACTTGTTTGTAATGCGATTGAATAATCTTGAATGAATACAATAATATGGACGTAGATTTGGAATTTTGAAGTTTGAATGGAAGATTGTCAACTTGTGTAATAAGGTAAAATTTTGAAGCTAGTGCGGTTTGATTGTGGTTTGTATTGTGTAATGATGTTTGGGGTTGTTGTTGTTGTTGTATTTTGAGCCGAGCTAAGTCTCGGGGGTGTTAGATTTATAGGGGAAATGCTGCCGAAATTTCGGTAGCCAAGTATAGCCCAAAGATGAAAATGTTAACTTTCATGAATAGTAACTGGTAAAAGTGACCATTTGCAGTTTGCAGTAACTGTTTTGCGTTCTTAAGCGGCCCGTACGCTACTATAGCCAAGTCGGCCTCTGAGTTTGTATATGTGTGTGTGCATTTGGGCGACGTATATTCTGCCACCTTTCTGATTTTGATTTGACTAATCTGAACGGGCGACCGCTTAAGATAAGTGTTCGATAAATGTTTGCGTCTGGCGTCTGTTGTTCATTTTCAGTTCGAATAACGCATGTTGAGTTTGAATGAGTCTGAATACGATAATCTGGTTGTGAGTCTGGTTGGGGTGCCTATGTAGGGCACCGGTCGCGGCCCACGGGGTTGGGTCGTGACAAAAGTGGTATCAGAGCGGTTTGTCCTCGGAATGTCTACAGGCCGTGTCTAGTAGAGTCTTGTTTATCGATGTGTTGTGCACCACATCTATAAACAGGAGGCTACAGGGCATTTAGGATGTTACTTTCTTTGGAATCTTAGATCGTGCGATAGAGCTGTGCTATTAGGGTCATTCTGATCTGACCCGTTGTTGTGTTTGCAGTGATGCCTCCGATGAAGGCAACGGCGGCCCAGAAGGGCAAGGCGAAGGTGGGAGAGACCAGTCAGGCACAGCGAGCTACTCGGGCTCGTGTCTATGATTTGCCTGAGGTTGCACCTCACTCTGAGGGGTCTGCTACACCCCCATTAGTACAGCCTGGAGCAGGACCTTCAGCAGCTCCAGAGGTCCGTGTACCCGCTCCTGAGACTCCAGCTCCCCAGCCAGGGGCGGAGGATAGGACCCTGAGGGAGGCTGTACAGTTGCTGACCACGATAGTAGTGGGGCAGGCTCGCAGACGCGGGCGGAGGGATGATGATGATGAGGATAGGCGGGACAGCCTGAGAGTTCGGGAGTTCTTATTATGTGGCCCTCTAGAGTTTTTCGGGTCTAAGCCCGACGAGGACCCCCATGACTTTATTCGGGGGATGCGGCGTGCATTAGACTTGGTCAGGGCTTCAGAGACCGAGTCGGTTGAGCTGGCTTCGCATAGACTTCGGGATGTTGCCGCACATTGGTATGAGACTTGGGAGTTATCCAGGGGTGAGGGTGCTCCTCCAGCTACGTGGGATCAGTTTGTGACTGCTTTCACCCGCCACTTCCTGCCCCCAGAGTTACGACGGGAGCGAGCTGATCGGTTTTTACATCTGCAGCAGAGGGGTCGAAGCGTTCGTGAATATAATTTGGAGTTTGATTCCCTGGCCCGGTATGCCCCTGCCGTGGTGGCAGATATGACAGATCGGATGCATAGGTATGTTATGGGGTTGGATCGTTACCTGATTGACAGCTGTATGGCGGTGTCATTGCAGACAGATATGGACATTGCCCGTCTACAGGCCTACGCCCAGGGGATGGAGAACCGGCACCGAGTAGATAGGCCCAGCAGAGAGTATGATGGGAGACGGCCCAAGAGGGCCAGATCAGCGGGGTATTCTGGAGATTCTCGGGGCGGGCAGCCCCAGTATCAGTCTAGTGGGTACTTTCCTCCGTCAAGCCGGGACACACAGTCTGTTAGTAAGAGATTTGATGGCGCAGGACCGTCCAGGGCAAACCAGAGTTCCAAAGCCCCAGGTCCTCAGGCGAGCAGGGGTCCCAGTCAGACTAGGCCACCTATGCCCCCGTGTTCGTATTGTGGAAGATCGCACCCAGGTGAGTGCTTCAGGGCCACAGGGGCCTGTTTTGCAAGCGGCCGCCAAGGCCACATCATGCGGGATTGTCCGTGGGCAGGCGGTTCCGGTAGCGCAGCATCGCCGATGAGATCCGTTGCTAGTTCGTCATCTACCCCTTCGGCCATGCGCTCCACGGGGCGAGGTATGCCCGCACCGGTGGGCCGTGGTAGAGGCCGTGGTGGGGGTTCAGATTCTAGCGGTCCCTCGAACCGCATCTATGCTTTGACTGGTCGGCGGGACCCAGAGGCATCCCCAGACGCAGACCCAGGTATATTACTAACCTTTTTCTGAATGAATATGTGCAATGATAGGTCTGTATTCCAGTATATTACAGGAGTCGCGCGGAACGAGGCGGACTAGATGGGCAAAAAGAAAAGGGTACAACACCGCTTGGGAAATTGAACGAATTTGAATAACAGCCAGAGATGTTCGCCAGTAAGGTCGGGATAAGTATGTGTATGTGTATGTGTATGTGTGTGTATGATTTTCATTTGGTGCCATGTGGGTTAAGAGCCGAGCCCCGGCAACAAATGTTGTGAAAGATGAAAGGTAAGCAGTGTGAATAAATAGAATCTTTAAAAGAGTCGATACGCGAGACGCAAGGTAATTTGTGTGACAACTTGGTGAATAAGTTTGCAAGTAAAGGGAAGTTCTCATGAATCGTTGGAGCCTTAATATGAACAATTCGATTCTAACTTGACATTCTATCTATTGTGCTTCTGCACTTCCGATTCCGATAAGGCTCTGTCTAGTACGCCTCTGTATTTCTGAGCTCGATGATGTTCCCGTCCGATGAATCTTTGTGCGTTTGATTCTGAATACGTATCTGTCTGGCACACCTCTGTATGTCTGACTCTGGATATAAATCCGTCTGATATGCTTTTGTGCGTTTGATTTTGATCACGCGTATGTTTGATACATTTTGGTCTGTTTGATCACGACTTTGTATGATACAGTTCTGAACATTGGATTCTGATTTCGAATCTGTCCGATATGATTCCGTGCGTCTGACCCCGATTATGAACCTGTCTGGTACATTTTCGTGTGTTTGATTCCGATTACGAACCTGTCTGACACGCCTTTGTACGTCTGACTCTGATCTCAGATTTGTCTGACATACGTCTGTACCTCTGACTTCGACTACGAATCTGTCCGCCATGGTTGAGTACGTCTGCCTCCGATTATGAATCCGTCCGATATGTTTATGGGCGTCCGGCTTTAGTTCTGAATCTGTTTGGCATGAAGTGTCTGGTATGAAGTAAAGTGAGATTACGACAATGTGGTAAGAAACTCAGAAGTGTAACGAAGAAAATGATATTGACTATGATATTTGGAGAGTGTTCGTTCATTACAAGAATATAGCGTATGGTTCGGTGATTACGTGGGGTATGAGAAAATGTATTATGAAGGCATTTGAGTCAGTGAAGTGAAAAATTACCCCCTAGTATTTGTAAAGAAGCCATGTCGGAAAGCCAATAAGGGAAAACTATAAAGAGAACCCTCCTGGAGTAGTAGGATGCCCTATGAGGTCCACTTAACATTCGAGGACGAATGTTATTAAGGGGGGGAGAATGTTATGTCCCGTGTTTCGTATAAGTGAAAGTCGAGAAATAAATAAGGCTTGTGTGTTATGAGAAATATTTTGATTCAAGTTGATGTGACTATGTTGGTTACGAAATCATTAATGTTAAGACATCGGGGAAGGCCGAGGGTAAATTTGGAATTTCGGAAATTAGTTTCGGGAATTACAAACCGAGACTTTAATGCATTTGGGCCAAGAAAATTGAACAACAAATTTAGGCCCAAGTCTTTGGGGGGTGGCCGGCCACTTGGTTAGCCCAAGCCCATTTTTTTAATGTCATGTGCTATGCACATGACTCTCTAAAGTGGATATATATCAAGAAGTCTTTGAATTATCTAGTAAACCAAAGCAAAACAAAAAAAAAAAAAAAAAAAGGGGCAATAGAACTAGGCTCTCGGCCGAGAACCCCCCATTGGAAAAAAAAATTATCTTGGCTTTGTTGCTAATCTAAACACCTAGTTTCTTTTGGAATGATTGATGAGTTCGAGGTGCTCTTCGTTGTGGTACAACTAGTTTGACGAAAGGGCGACGTTTGCGGCAAATCGGAATCTTAAGAACAAGGTAAGATTTCTATGTTTTCATGTTATGAAATGGATATATATGTGTTAGTAATTGGATTAGCATGAAGATTATGGAAGTGTGGTGGGTGTGTGCATGGCGTGTAGGTGTGTGAGGGGTGTATTAGGCCGTGAGCCATATGGGGTGGAAAGAAATGTGAATTGATTTCGTTTAAGTTTGTTAGTTGTGTTGTTGTGATCTTTATGTCGTAAATGATTGATTAAAGAATTGAGTTGGCGTTAGAAAATGATTTCGGATATTATCGGGAAGTGTATACCTTCGGTATCATTGTGTATATCATTGTATATTTATGATACTAAAGACTTTAAATGTGAACTTATAATGATGTTAATGAATTCGGAATGAAACGACGCAAGTTAGAACGTTCGTTGTAAGTTTTGAAGTTTTGAAAGAAATATGGAAGGTAATGAATTTTGAGGAACTTTTGTATATGGTTTGGAACTTGTTTGTAATGCGATTGAATAATCTTGAATGAATACAATAATATGGACGAAGATTTGGAATTTTGAAGTTTGAATGGAAGATTGTCAACTTGTGTAATAAGGTAAAATTTTGAAGCTAGTGCGGTTTGATTGTGGTTTGTATTGTGTAATGATGTTTGGGGTTGTTGTTGTTGTTGTATTTTGAGCCGAGCTAAGTCTCGGGGGTGTTAGATTTATAGGGGAAATGCTGCCGAAATTTCGGTAGCCAAGTATAGCCCAAAGATGAAAATGTTAACTTTCATGAATAGTAACTGGTAAAAGTGACCATTTGCAGTTTTCGGACGAAACGGGAATTGCGATTTGACGAGCGTAAGGCGCCAACCAGGTATGTAAAGCCTACCTATCCTTCTTTTGGCATGTCCTAGTCATACTAGGTTAAGATCGGAATCTCGGGGGTAACTCTGCTCTTGGAAATTTAGGTTCAAGTTTGGGTACTATTCATCCAGCGCAATTGAACCCTTTTGTGGCATTTGGTCAAAAGAATGTTCGAATCGTCATAACTTTTGCTGTTGTGTCCGAAACTCTCCGAAACTTTCGTAGATGGCTCTAGGGAGCCTAAGGTCTGTGATTTGTGTTCGCCGCCTCAATTCGACCCGAGGTGGGCCCGCAAGCCCTGAGGCTTCCCTTATTCGGTTTGTTTGGTTCGCTTGTGTCCGCTATGATCAGCGATCGTTTGTTTATGACTCAATGGTGCGTTTGAAACTTCCTATGCCGTTAGTGAACGTTTTGCACTTCGAGTAATGTGAAATTTTCGGAAAATGACCTATGAACGGCTTTCTAAAAATCTGGCAGTCTGTAACTTCGTAACTTTTATACACAAATTTTGATCAATCTGATTCCTACTCCGAGCCCTCTGGCGTCGGTATGTGCTCATCTGTAACTATATGTTGAGTCCGTTAATTAACTTTTGATATGCATATGGTTTCTGCACTACTCCGTTCGTGCTATTTGCTATCCTTTCGTTCGTCGGTACCCGGGCCGACTTTGTGATCGTGCGCGCTATAACATATTCGGGAGTTATGATGTGTTACGGTTTCCGAGGCCTCGCCATAGGGCCAGTTACCGTTTATGGAGTTATGATGTGATATGGCATTTGATATGTTCTGATGATGTGATGCGTGTGTGATATGATGTGTGTGGAGACTGTACGGAGATTTGAAAACTTCTGGAGTTATGATGTGTTGTGGCACCAGCGTCGGGGGTGACCACGTTCCTAAACCCTATACACGATTTGATTTGCATTTGTACGTTTGCCTTCCGCACAGGTTTGCTTTGTTACGTTGACGTTCGTGTTTGTTTCTTCTGACTCCAGTTGTGTTTGTGATTTCTGTACCTTCTGCTTTACATACTCAGTACTTCTCCCGTACTGACCCCCGTTTCTTCAGGGGCTGTGTTTCATCCCCGCAGGTACAGAAGCTCGTTTGGGTGGTCCTCCAGTTTAGACTACTCATTCTGCTGTGTTGGAGAGCTCCCCTTGATCCGGAGCCTACTTTTGGTACATGCCTTCTGTTGTATGTGTGTGTTCGGTACATTTGTGGATGTGTGGGTACGGCGGGGCCCTGTCCCATCTTATGTTCCTATGTTCTGTTTTGTTTAGAGGCCTGTAGTCAGATTTGTGGGTCGTGGGTCCGGTGTGTTTGTATGTGAGTCTGTTTTGCGTTCTTAAGCGGCCCGTACGCTACTATGGCCAAGTCGGCCTCTGAGTTTGTATATGTGTGTGTGCATTTGGGCGACGTATATTCCGCCACCTTTCTGATTTTGATTTGACTAATCTGAACGGGCGACCGCTTAAGATAAGTGTTCGATAAATGTTTGCGTCTGGCGTCTGTTGTTCATTTTCAGTTCGAATAACGCATGTTGAGTTTGAATGAGTCTGAATACGATAATCTGGTTGTGAGTCTGGTTGGGGTGCCTAAGTAGGGCACCAGTCGCGGCCTACGGGGTTGGGTCGTGACACTCCTCGGCTCCCCATGTAGCTTCCTCAAATTTTTGACTCCTCCACAGGACTTTCACTGAGGCTACTTCCTTAGTTCTCAACTTGCAAACTTGACGGTCAAGAATGGCTACGGGGATCTCCTCATACGTCAAACCATCCTTAACTGTTATAGTATCTGCAGGAACGACAAACGACGGATCTCCCACACACTTTCTCAACATGGACACATGAAACACGGGATGTACAGCAGTCAAATCTTGTGGCAACTCAAGTTCATAAGCTACTAGACCGACCTTTCGTAAAATTCTGTAAGGTCCAATATATCTGGGACTGAGCTTCCCTTTCTTACCAAATCGCATAACACCCTTCACAGGTGAGACTTTAAGGAACACCCAATCGTCAACTGAAAATTCTAAGTCCCTTCGCCTCACATCTGCGTAAGACTTCTGGCGACTCTGAGCTGTTTTCAAACGCTCCTGTATTAACTTGACTTTCTCCATAGCCTGATAAACCAAATCTGGTCCTAACAACTCTGCTTCACCAAATTCAAACCAACCGATTGGGGATCTGCACCTCCGCCCATACAGAGCCTCAAATGGTGCCATCCCAATTACCTTGAAATCAAGGACACAAGCCTCCTGAATTGAATGAATACAAGATTACTAAACTGCTGAGATACTAAACTGAATGTCTATTGTACTGACTGAAGACTGGGCTGACTGAATACTGGATTAGCTGAATACTGAGCTGACTGAATACTGAATTAGCTGAATACTGAGCTGACTAAATACTGGATTAGCTAAATACTGGACTGATATCTAAGTATTAAACTAACATGAATATTATAACATGAGATCTGAATAGCGTATCTGTCTGACCATTTGTCTGAGGATGAAAAGTTGTGCTAAGGTTCACCTTGGTACCCAATCCTTTCTGAAAGGATTTTTTTTAGAATTTCGCTGTGAACTGAGCACCATAATCTTAAATAATGGACATTAGGATCCCATACATTCCGGCAATTTCGTTAACACATGGCTTGGCATAATCTTCTATTCAATCTGTGGTCTTAACTGGCAAGAAGTGCGCTGACTTCGTAAGTCTGTCCACAATCACCCGAATTAAATCATGCCTCCTAGCTGAACGAGGTAGACCTATAATGGTGAGGTTCTGATATAATTAGCTCTTTTAGTCCATCTACATCTGGAACGCATAATCAGCCTCGGTATCTCAAGGTACCATTATCTCCCCCTTGTTCAAAAGCTAAGGCTTTCTATTCGTGAATCCCCTCTTTCATCTGCAGCAAGTAGAAATCACCAAACTGCTTCTCTCTAACTTCGATGACTAAGGAGGAATAAGCCACGTTCTGGGCAACAACTCCACCCACTTCGGAGTTCGAAAGTCGAATTCCTATCTTGGATAATCGGTGAACTTCTTTCACCATAATTCTCTTGTTTGCCTAAATTATGGGCCATACTTCCCATACTTGATTTCTTTTTTTTTTTTTTGGAGATACTTCCTAAAATACTCATAGTACTGTTGTGCGCTAAGTCTTTGACTAGCACCTTAAAGATTAGAGTCTCGTGCAATGGCACTATAACTGGGCATGATCTTATAGCTTTTCTGTGATCGCCTAATCAATAATAATTGACCTTGACACGATTCGTCCGACATCATTCTACTCATTTCGGGTTAGGCATATTCCCTATGGAGACTATCTCATTATGCCAACCTAACTGAATTAAGGTTCTTCATATCTCATACTAACCCTTCGGGTCTTCAATTATCTCACTGGACTTACTAGCGATTTATGCATCTCCCCCTTAGACCAAGGCTAACGTCTTATACTTACAAATTCTTCTCTTTTGATGGGATCCAATTAACCTTCCTTATCTTCTGTAATTCCTTTGTACTCTACAACACTGACGTTTTTTTTTTGTCTCACATCTGAGCAATTTCTCATAGGGAAAAACTAAATTTACTTACATGAACGGGTTGCTCCTGTATTCATAATTGGCATACTCCATCTTAACGACTTAACTCTGCTCACACTGTAAATCTTAGGACAAACCCTTTTTGACAACTCTTAAAGGTTATTCTTCTATAGTTTGTTGTCTTACGACTTAGCTGATTTCTTCTTCCACTAATCACTCTACTCTAAACTTAACTTAAGCCCTTGGTTTCTAACACACATATTCGGATGTATCTGAACTGTCACCCACTCAAGGTGTTCATCTGAATAGGAAATCAAATCATATTTCTAATAGTTCTGCTGAAATTGCTAATGCGTTGTATCTACTCAAAACTTACTTACTATTTTTCTGTTAATCACCTGCTAGCTCCATATTTTCTTATTCTGCTCTAAATAACCTAAGTTATTTCTAACTCTCCCTCATCATCTGACGCTATTCTATGGCTGTATACTATCTTTTCTGAACTATGGATCACACTTAAGAAACCTTTATCTATCTTATACGAAAGATACCTAAGCTTTCTATACACTTCAAAGTCATATCAGACTATACCCATCTGGAATAAACACTTACTCACATAGCTTAAGAGAGGACTGTCACATCTCCTTATCTCATAATAATAATTACTTCTGAATTAACTTACAGCCGTCGTACTCTCTAACTCTGATCTGACTAAAACTTAAACAAACTAAAATCATTCATATTCGTCACAACTCTTCCTCCTTGGTATTCTTGTCTCAATCATACTATTACTTCTTTTACATATAAACTCGTCGTAATTTATCCCTGCTTATCAATTCAGTCGATACCTCAATATAATACTCCATTAAGATTGGCCAGCCTTTTCCATATCATCTCTTAGCATCACAAGTCCTTCCAAATTATCCTAGCATTACTTTTTACCATATCGATATTGACCTCATAATTACTATTACTATCAATTTTACAATTAACTTTATTTCTCGAAGTCAGACTTGCAACTTGGTCAAATCCTATCCTTACTGTTGACAAGACCTTTCAAGACATACTACGAACTTATATCTCATTCTCATTATATTTCTAGGAAAATTTTGGCAGAGTTTCCTCTGTATTTCTTACTATCCCAAAACCTGCACGCAGGAAATACCAACAATGCCTCACAAGGCCAACATATATACATATATGTCATATCATATCATAGCCATACAGGGCTCCCAATTTCAACAACGGTATAAAAATGATGAACTTACCTCATATGTCAAACTCAAACAGTACCTGTTACACTTTCCTGTTTATTTTCCCTTTCAATCTTTAACTGCAGATGGAGTGGGTCCTGATGACCTCCGGTAGAAAACTGTCTGCCACCACATCCTTGAGATCCTTCATGATTTACGTTTCCTGCAGACTTAGCTCCTTTTCTAATTTCTCAAATATCCTCTCCCTGTGGTATTCCATTCTCCTTTCTCCTTTCTCAAGAACATCATTATCATGCAACATACCATTCTTTCTACTACACCCCTTCTCGGGCATCTTACATTGTATTCCACTTTCAATAGCACTTGAAGTGTCATTCGTTACCAGTAAGTACTGCACAATTGTACCCCCTATGGGTAAACATCCTTACTTGGACCTTCAATTACCTGTTCGTCTCCTGCGCATTCGAAACGTACGTAATTCGATAGGAAGAGAATTTACTTATCACTCTAAGCTTCATGGCACGATCTAGAGTAGAAAGAAATGAGCCAAATCCTGAATGTCTTGGTGGTCAACTGTTTATATGTGTCGGGCCCTCACACATATAAAAGAGACCCCACTGGACACGGCTTCATAGACTCCCTAAGACACTTGAACCTAGGGCTTTGATACCAACATTTGTCACGCCCCGAACCTGGGCGTGGACTGAAATCATAATGCGGAAAATACTTAGACAATCTGAAATATCTAAACGTAGCCAACATGGCTTAAACCAAAACAACTGAACAACTGCCAACATGGCAAACATAATAAATATCTGACTATCTGAACTGTGTCTATGAAGCCTCTAAGAGTACTGAATGACAAAGCTGTCTATAAACTGAAATAACTGGATAGCTGACAATGCCCCGAAGGAATGTGGGGCTCATCAGTAGCTGATACGTGCACTCCTAAATAGCTGAGTCATTAACCTGTATATCGTTGCCTGCAATGCGAGACGTAGGCCCCTAAACAATAAAAGGGACATCAGCACATTTGAATTGTACTGGTATGTAAAGCAACTGAAGCAATAAAATACTGGAACTTAAACAGAAACTGGAACTGAACTAAACAGGAAAGCAAGAAGCTGAAGTACTCCCTGTTCTGGATGAAGAATCACCTGTAAAACTGTAAATATAACTGTGGCCTAGGGCCCAAATAATGTGCACAAAAACTGTGGCCTCTGGCCCAAGCAATACGTATGCATAAACTGTGGCCTAGGGGCCAAAAGTACAGATACAGGTGTTGAACATTAACAATTTACAAAACTGAGACTGGCTATAGCTGATAGCATGATAACTGTTTCTGATTATGGGACTCTTGCAAATAACTGGTTATACACTGACTGAGACTCATGTGATAATAATGCATAAGTCTATAAAGATTGCTTGCTGAGTTCATGATGTGCAAAGTCACAACCACGAACGAATTCTGTAACTGCAACCCTAGAAGATAACAGTTCTATATCATGTCATGAAACTAGGGCTAAACTATGTTCTGAGTCAAATTGCTGACAAGCATGAATAATGAGGCGTAGGGAGAATCATGAATATTCCCTAACGTAGATAGTTAGCCTCACATACCTTAATTCCATCCTTTGAGCGTAATACAATGTTCGTCACCCCTTTCAACTTTGATCTATATCAATACAAGTCAAAGCGATTCTATGTTAGCAATAATATTCATGCTTTGGTCATCTAAGCATTTTATCAAACACTTAGTGGGCATGAAGCTCCACAGTCTCCATTAATGGTGATTTCTTCAACCAATTCCCATTCTATTACTTCTAGGTGATTCTACAATCTTAATTAGATGTAATTAACATCATTCTTCACCACCCATATGAATACAACAATCCCAAGTCAAATCCAAAAACCCTAGCATAGTTCAAATAATTCTCTTTATCAAACCCTTTTACTATTCTACCAAGAACTCATCAACACTTTAATCATCATGATAAAGTCATGAAACTTACCTTAGATAGTGGTTGAACAAGTCTTGAGTGGAGTTACTCCTCTAGTACCAAAATCCTACTTCACTTCCCTTGGGTTTTCTTGAATTAGATGAACTTTGGCTAGGTTTCATACACTTGGGTTCATGGATTTGGTGTTACTGATCATGGATTTCCCTTGATTTTTCTTGTGGATGAATGTTAGAGAGTATTTTAGAGGTTTTCTTGACCAAGAATGATGAAAAATATGTTTTTGGTCGAGTTGGGTCTTATTTAAAGTAGTCCAGAAAATTCTGGACAAAATCTCTCTGGCACACTTTGCGGCGGAACTGCGAGGCCGCATGTCGTGTTTGCGGGCCGCATCTTGCGCCGCAAAGTGTGACAGAGGGTGATATTCTGCCGAACAGTCTGTCGTACAATGGCCATAACCTTTTGTGCATAGCTCCGTTCAAGACCCATAATATACCGTTGGAAAGCTATTTCAAAGGGCTACAACCTTCATCAAGGAAGTTTTCCCAAATTCTCAATTACTAAAGGGGTTATGGTCGTTGGAAGTAAGACCTTCTATAAACTCGCATGCAAACATGCCCCGTAGAGTGGCTTCCCATGAGTGGTTTTTAAAACACTTCCTATACCCCTCATATTGGTTCCATTATATTATCATCTTATGAGTCAAACTTTCGCCCGAAGCTACGAGGTGTTACATCTGTACCCTTATCCTCTACATTATTGTTGACTTTTTCTTATGTGATTTTCTCTAGCACATCAAAATTGTTATGTGTTGAAACTCCACTTTCAGGTGCAAGAACACTCTTGTTCCTAGCATCATCAGCATCCTTACTTATCTTTTTCCTTTGTCATTGATTCCAGGATAAGTAACCACTTTCCCACTTGATAGAACCTTAGGCACATATGTCTGGACAGGATATCTCCATCCATGATATCTCCTCCTTCTTCCTAGTGTAGAGGTTGTAGCCATATTTGACACATACTCCTTCTCATGCTCCTTCTCCTCTTCCTTTGCATTGTCTTTTGTGTCTGCCACAAATTCACGATGCAATACATGACAGTCCACATTTGCATGGCCTTGCAACATACAATCTGTGTAATACTTTGGTAAATGATCATACTGAATTCTCACTTTTACCACCCTAATCTACTTAGTCTTCTCATTTTCAATTTCTATCATAACAAACTTAGGAAGATTAGATAACAAATCTAGTTGAACCTTAACCCTTGCGCAGTTAGGTCTAGTTTTGTTTATGGTGGCTATGTGAAGTAATAAGGGTTTTCCAACTGCAGATGCCAAAGTAAACAATGATTCTTTGACAAAATATGTGGGAAGCAGGTTTGGAAAAGCGACCCAAGCCATGGCTATTGACGTTTCTTCCTCAACCTTAAAATTAGAGTTATAAATTAAGGGCGTCATTTGATACGTAAAACCATCCTTGGATTTTAGCCAAAAAGCACCCTTTGAAGACATAGTAATGAAATCCTTTAGAGAACATCTTATCAATAAGTGTCTATCTCTCAGGAAACCAATATCACACTTTCCCTTCACACCACACTGTTGAGGAATAATAGTTCTTAATTCTTCTAACTCTGGCCATCCATAAGAAAACTTACCAACAATGGCATGTTGTAAGTTTTCAATCTGCTCCATTGTAGACACTTCAAAAGTTGTCCAACGCACCACAGGGATACCATTAACATATGTTACCTTCTTTATTAGTATTGGATCACAGAAGGAATTTGACGTGGGAGTTGTTCCATGCACAAGTGTTTGAGCATAGTTTGGAGAAGAAGAAGTGGATGGGAGAGTTGGTTAAATATCGTGGGATTGCGGGTGAGTGAGGGGTGGGTAGTGTATAGTGTTGGTTGTTGGTGGAGGCTGACCAGCCGCCGGTGATGGCTGACCAGCCACCGATGATGGTTGTTCAGTGGCCAAGGTGGCCATAGGTAAAGTAGGGTTTGTTAATTAGGGTTGCATGGGAACGTAGGAGAGAGAAGAGAGCTTGTTGTCTTGGAAAGATAAAGTGGAGAAACAAATTGAATCCAAAATAGTGGAAGTGACATCCTACCCAACCTGGGTGACCAACATAGTGCTAGTACCCAAAAAGGACGGAAAGATTCGAATCTATATGGACTACCGAGATCTCAACCTGGCCAGTCCAAAAGACAACTTTCCACTTCCAAACATCCATATCCTGATAGACAACTGCGCCAAGCATGAGCTGCAGTCCTTCGTGGATTGTTTCGCGGGGTACCACCAGATACTCCTGAGCGAAGAAGATGCTAAAAAAACAGGCTTCATCACCCCTTGGAGAGTCTACCACTACCAAGTGATGCCGTTCGGCCTCAAAAATGCCGGCGCCACATACATGAGAGCCATGACCACCCTGTTCTATGATATGATGCATCGGGAGATCGAGGTCTATGTAGACGATGTCATCATAAAATCAAGGGAAAGTTCGGAGCATACTGTGCATTTGCGAAAGTTCTTCGACAGACTTCACAAATTCAATTCAAAATTGAATCCCGCAAAGTACGCATTTGGAGTGCCTGCAGGAAAACTGCTGGGATTCATAGTTAGACGCAGGGGCATTGAACTAGACCATACCATGATTAAAAAAATTCAAGAGCTACCGCCTCCCAAAACTAAGAAAGAGGTCATGGGCTTCTTGGGAAGGCTGAACTACTATCACGCCCCAAAACCCACCCTAGATGTTACTGACATCCGACGTCATGAACAACATCGGAAGAATCTAGAAGATGCAGTAATAACACTTGAACCTGCCAGGTCCAATATTCACCTCAAACAATTATAGATATAAATGAAATAAAGATATATGAATTAAAATCAGCGGAAGTCTATAAAGAATCAAATACTAAGTCAACGAAACAACGTGCCCGAGAGTTAATCAATAACTCGACAACTACCCAAAAGAATGAATACTATGGATAAGAGACACAACAATCATCTAACTTCGGGACACAACCCGGAAATCTAGAATGATAAATAAATAAATAGGGTGTCCTAAGAATGAATGTGTGCGCTCACTAAATCAGCAGCAACAACAAGTCCTTCCTAAATGCCTGGAGTATTAAGAACCTGTTCTTCTCCATTGCCTAACATATCATCAAAAACAACAATAGTATGCCTGAGTACTTCGTACTCAGTGAGTGCCTTGGGGAAAATAAGTAATAAGAAATTAGAGTATATAATACATAAATAAATTAGTCTTGCAAGTCATGTGAGAGCAATATAAGAACAGTTATTCAGTTTGTGTATCTCAATAATAAGTACCAAAGCCGATTATAAAGCCTTTTGTCAAGTTACAACTTCGAATATGCCTTTTTAAATCAATTAAGATAGTCATCAACAATTCCATAAGAGAATAAGAATGTCACACATGCCAATACAGGCCCAAGAATCAAGCACACCACAGCAGAATATATAATTCTCGGTGGCTATCCTTCCTCGCGAATAGCTAGGCATAAATCACACCGGACTATGTAATACGTGTGGCTATCCTTCCTCCCGAATAGCTAGGCATAAATCACACCCCGGGTAGCGAACCCAATGGTGGCCACTCTTCCGCCCGAATGGCTAGGCATTAACACACTAGGATCCATAGTGGCTACCCTTCCTCCTGAGTAGCTAGCCAAACACAACAACAAAGTTCATAGCATAGAAGCCGATTCACAATTTGTCTCAAAGTAGTCACACTATCAAATGGCATTAAAGTTCATTATGCCATTATGAAAATCTATAGTTTCATAGATAATCTTGAAAACGTTTCCACTTCTTTAAAAAAGATTCCACTGTCATAGTTCATTATAAAACATCAGTACCAACAATTAACCATCATTATTGATCATCTCTTATGGGAGAAAATGATTATGATTTCATATACGTATATAGAGGATAATACAATCAAGGTTTAATGTGGGCTTGTCCCCTCACGCACACCAACCACAATCAAAACATGAATTAGTGTTTTGCATGAGAAGTTCACCTTTTTATTCAATACAGAACCTTTGAGAAGAAAGCATCCATCCATGATAAGGTTTTTAAAAGAGAGACATACAAATCACCTTCATAGTCAAAAAATATTTTTAAAAGAGACACACCTCAAATCCCGCTAAAGTTAGCAAAACGAGTTCCCAAGGTTCAACAATCACACTACAATGGTTTTAGATGAGAGAGATTAGAGCTTTAATCTAATTCTACTCATATACCCCTTTATAGGAAAACTAGAATGGGTTCTTGAAGACTTCATGAATCATTCATAGATTCTAATCCCATAGGAAAACCTACACTAGTCTAAAACCATTCAATAACATCAGGAAAATCAAGGATCATACCTTTTTTTAAGGAATCTCAAAGTCTCCAATGTCCATTCCTTCTTCTCTTTCTTTAGCTTTCAAGAATCTAGGGTTTGAGAAGATGAACTAGTGTTTAAGAGTAGTGAATTAACGTTAGACTGATGTAGCAATGATAGGAATTGATCAAGAACTTACCTTATATGTTTTGGGGAATCCCTAGGGTTATTTCTTCTCAAAGAGTCGGCCAAAGATGAAGTAGAATGAAAGTTTAAGAAAATTTCACGTTTTAGGGGTTTTTATAGTCCAGCGAGGCGCGTGACACACCCCGTGAATTGCACGTTTGATCCTTGAAATGCACCCCTACCGCACGACGTGACAGAGGGACATGATTTTTGGTGTTCATCCTGAGATTCGCAGGATTGAACCGCATGATGATCCCGCGAAACACAGGTTAGTAAAACGGCCATAACTTTGTACACATAAGTCCGTTTAAGCTCTAATTTATATCTTTGGAAAGTTATTTTAATTATCTACAGCTTCTATTATAAGAAGTTTTCCCAACTTCGCAACGGATTTTCACTAAATTTGCGTACAACACAGGTCATCAAAACTTAGGCGATTTTAAGAACTCTTACGAACTTTACTACTTGGTTTGATTCTATAACGACTATCTTTCACCCAAATTCTTCCCAAAATGATTCGTATAGTTAAAATATCAAATTTACACCCATTATACTCATTCACACCTAACCAAAATTTATGTAGTGTTACATTATCCCCCCTTTAAGATCATTCGTCCCCGAATGAAAGTCATGGCTTAAGATTTTTCGCTAAACCTCAAATTTTAGAATTTCTAGAGTTCTTTAGTAAAGAGGATCATTCTTAGAGGTAACATATGACTAACCATATAATGAATACATCATTCAATCCTAAACACATGGATGAGGGATTCATACCTCTAATCTAATTTTTTGCAGGGAATACACAGTCGAAAGGTTCAACACATATCTGCAGTAGGGAATAAATGAAGGTAAGACGGCTTGAGTGACACTACAACAACTAGATAGAACTACGCCCCCTTTGAGTTCATCCTGCAAGTCTTAAGATACGACATAAGTCTACCACGAGTTTTAGCAATATCATTCCTCCACTATATAATGGGTTCATCAGGAAATTCAAGCCTAATTAATTTGTTTTCCAATCCAGAGTTTCATGACACTCGGAAAACTAGCCTATCCCCTAAAATCACATCAAAGTTCACCACTTCTAAGTCAAACACATCAAAAGTAGTCTCACGACCCTCAACTACAACGACACAGTCTCTCTCTCTCTCTCTCTCTCTCTATATATATATATATATATATATATATATATATATATTCTGCAAGCAATAACAAGGACACTAGCACGGGTGTTCACAGAAAAAGGGTGCAAACAATTGTTCAAGTTCCCTACCTAAATCAAGGGTAAAGTACGAAGTCACATAAGAAGGATTTCGAACCTGGATCGATCAACGACTAAGAATCAAAAGAGAAAATAGTGACAATACCTATGACCACAACATCTGAGACTCCAACCATCTCCCTACGAGCAAAATCATGAAGTAGAGATTTCTTTGTACTAAACGACCCCGGAAATATAAAAATACATCTACACCCAAATAAGAAGAACATAGTCCTCACAGGGATTCCAACGACTAGAACACTCAAGTCTCAACACGAATAAGGGGGCTTCTACCTTCATCTCACTTTCCCAAGAGTTAGATGCTCAAAAGGTTCAACACGTATATCCTTTGACTAGGAAGCGGACAATATATCAATCTAGACAATATACTCCGACAAGGAGGCTAAATCAATAACACATGATTCCGGATTAACTTACCTCATGCCAAAACTGGAAATAACAAATTAAAACCTAAATCAACTACATCATCTTCTTAAATCATTATTCCACAAGCGGTTGTTTTCAAGTTTCAAGCCTAAAATAGAGTTCTTCCACTAAACATCAAAATAGTACAGAGCTTTTAACCCAATAAGAATATAACCTCAATGTACGATAATTCTTAATTCACTACAAGGGACCCTCAATTGTTCCCTTCATCCTAACCTCCAGTGCTTGAAACATATCACATCTTGATTATTCCCTTAAGCCTAACAAGATTTCGGCAGAGTTTTCCCTATAACAAGGACTACTTTTGTTTCTATACCTGTCTCAATTTATCAACACGAAACCCTACATTGACTATATATACCAAGAACCTACAACATAATTTCAGCGACTCTGTACCATCCATCAAATTAGACATCATAACAATCTGCACTCCATAATATCATTGGTCACTTAGTTAGCATCTGCAACACGAGTTAAGTCATCTCCGTAAGCACGAGTAACAACCATGTCAAAATGATCCTAAAATAAGTTCAAGCTCTATAGCACAATCTAGAATCGAGAAGAATGAGAAACACCTAGAATGTCCTGGTAGTCACACATCCAAATAGGTGGCCAGTCTGCATGAAGAAGACTCCACTAGACACAGCTCCACAAACACAAACACATCCTAGGACACATATAAACCTAGGCTCTGATACTAAGCTTGTCACACCCCAAAACCCACCCTAGACATGACCGGCATCCGACGTCATGAACAATATCGGAAGAACCTAAAAGACGCAGTAATAACATTTGAACCTGCCAGGTCCAATATTCACCTCCAACAATTATAGATATAAATGCAATAAAGATATATGAATTAAAATCATCGGAAGTCTTTAATGAATCAAATACTAAGTCAATGAAAAAACGTTCCCGAGAGTTAATCAATAACTCGACAACTACCCACAAGAATGAATACTATAGAGCTTCTAAGAGATACAATAATCATCTAACTTCGGGGCGCAGCCCGAAAATCTAAAATGATAAATAAATAAATAAGGTGTCCTACGAATGAATGTGTGGGCTCACCAAATCAGCAGCAATAGAAAGTCCTTCCTAAACGCCTGAAGTATCAAGAACCTGCTCTTCTCTGTTACCTAACATACCATCAAAAACAACAATGGTATGCCTGAGTACTTCGTACTCAGTGAGTGCCTCAGTGACAATAAGTAATAAGAAATTAGAGTATATAATACATAAATAAATTAATCTTGCAAGTCATGTGAGAGCAATGTAAGAACAGTTACTCAGTTTGTGTATCTCCATAATAAGTATCAAAACTGATTATAAAGCCTCTTGTCAAGTTACAACTTTGAATATGCCTTTTTAAATCAATTAAGATAGTCATCAACAATTCCATAAGAGAATAAGAATGTCACACATGCTAATACAGGCCCAAGAATCAAGCATATCGCGCATAGCGCACCACACCGGAACATATAATTCTCGGTGGCTATTCTTCCTCGTGAATAGCTAGGCATAAATCACACCGGACTATGTAATACGTGGTGGCTATCCTTCCTCCCGAATAGCTAGGCATAAATCACACCCTGGGTAGCAAACCCAGCGGTGGCCACTCTTCCTCCCGAATGGCTAGGCATTAACACACTAGGATCCATAGTGGCTACCCTTCCTCCCGAGTAGCTAGGGTAAACACAACAACAAAGTTCATAGCATAGAAGCCGATTCACAATTTATCTCAAATTAGTCACACCATCAAATAGCATTAAAGTTCATTATGCCATTATGAAAATCCATAATTTCATAGATAATCTTGAAAACGTTTCCACTTCTTTAAGAAAGATTCCATTGTCATAGTTCATTATAAAAAATCAGTACCAACAATGAACAATCATTATTGATCATCTCTTATGAAAGAAAATGATTATGATTTCATATACGTATATAAAGGATAATACAATCAAGGTTTAATGCGGGCTTGTCCCCTCACGCACACCAACCACAATCAAAACATGAATTAGGGTTTTGCATGAGAAGTTCACCTTTTTATTCAATAAAGAACCTTTGAGAAGAAAACATCCATCCATGATAAGGTTTTTAAAAGAGAGATATACAAATCACCTTCATAGTCAAAAGGAATTTTTAAAAGAGACATACCTCAAATCCCGCTAAAGCTAGCAAAACGAGTTCCCAAGGTTCAACAATCACACCGCAATGGTTTTAGATGAGAAATATTAGAGTTTTAATCTAATTCTACTCATATACCCCTTTATAGGAAAACTAGGGTTTTCATGTTTAGAAATGTGTTCTTGAAGACTTCATGAATCATTCATAGATTCCAATCCCATAGGAAAACCTACACTAGTCTAAAACCTTTCAATAACATCAGGAAAATCAAGGATCATACCTTTTTGAAGGAATCTCAAAGTCTCCAATGTCCCTTTCTTCTTCTCATTCTTTAGCTTTCAAGAATCTAGGGTTTGAGAAGATGAACTAGTGTTTAAGAGTAGTGAATTAACGTTAAACTGATGTAGCAATGATAGGAATTGATCAAGAACTTACCTTATATGTTTTGGGGAAGCCCTAGGGTTATTTCTTCTCAAAAAATCGGCCAAAGATGAAGTAGAATGAAGGTTTAAGAAAATTTCACGTTCTGGCGCATGACACACCCCGTGAATCACACGGTTGACCCATGAAACGCAACCCTACCGAACGACGTGACAGAGGGACATGATTTTTGGTGTTCATCCTGAGATTCGCAGGATGATCCCGCAAAATGCAGGTTAGTAAAACGGCCATAACATTTTACTCATAAGTCAGTTTAAGCTCCAATTTATATCTTTGGAAAGGTATTTCAAATATCTACAACTCCTATTAGAGGAAGTTGTCCCAAATTCGCAACGAATTTTCACTAAATTTGCCTAAAATACAGGTCAACAAAACTTAGGCGATTTTAAGAACTCTTACGAACTTCACTACTTGGTTTGATTCTATAACGACTATCTTTCACCCAAATTCATCCCAAAATGATTCGTATAGTTAAAATATCAAATTTACACCCATTATACTCATTCACACCTAACCAAAATTTACGGAGTGTTATAACTACATTGGATGGTTCGACCCGGCCAGGGGGCCCCTCTGTTACTATACCTATCAGTATCGGAGAAAGCTTTCGGGTGCATACTCGCCCAGCATGATGAAAAGGGAAAAAAGGAACATGCCATCTACTACTTGAGTAAGAAGTTTACCTCTTGTGAAGTGCAGTACACGCTCGTGGAGAAAACCTGGATCGCCCAAAAGTTGAGGCACTACCTATTAGTGTTCACCACTCAGCTCATCTCCTGAATGGATTCGCTAAGATACATTTTTCGCCAACCAATGCCCATAGGAAAATTGGCTAAATGGCAAATGCTGCTAAGCAAATTCGACATCGTGTGCGTGGCGCAAAAGGAAATCAAAGGACAGGCCCTATCGGACCTCCTGGCAGAAAGTCCCGTGGATGATGAACTGAAACCATTACAGACTTTCTTCACAGAGGAGGAGGTGATGTCCATGGAAGAAGAGGCAGTGGAACCATATTCGGGCTGGAGACTGTTCTTCGATGGAGCAGTCAACTACAAAGGATCAGGCATCGGAGCAGTATTGATATCGAAAACAGGTCAACACTATCTGATGATCGCAAAGCTCAACTTTAGATGTACCAACAATATGGCGGAATACGAAGCATGTATCCTATGCCTCAGGATGGCGCTGGATATGAACATACAGGAATTGTTGATAATCGGGGACTCTGATCTGCTCATCAATTAAGTAAAAGGAAATTGGGCAACCAAAAATGATAAAATACTCCCATATGTGAATTTGGCACAAAGATTGTGCGGAATATTCAAGAGTATTGACTTCAGGCATAAGCCAAGGTCTCAAAACGAGTTCGCAAACACATTAGCCACGATAGCGTCTATGATCCAACATCCTGAAAGCACCCATATCGATCCGTTGGAAATCACACTGAGGGAAGAGCAGGCTCATTGCGCCTATATAAAGGCTGAGTCAGATGGCCAACCATGGTACGTTGACATTAAGACCTACCTGGAAAAAGGAGAATATCCACTAGAGAGTTCGGCAAATCAAAAGAAAACCATCATGAGATTGGCCAATAGTTTCTTTTGAACAAGGAAGTGCTATACAAAAGGACCCCTGATCTTGGGTTGCTCAGATGCGTGGATGCCGAAGAGGCCATAAATCTGCTAAAAGAAGTGCACGCGGGGATATATGGACCACACATGAATGAATTCGTCCTCGCTAAGAAAATCCTGAGGATGGGTATCACGACCTAACCGATGGGTCGTGACTAGTGCCTGACCTCTAATGACCAAGCACCCATATACTTGTACCTGAACATCACTGAATAACAAAGGCCCATGAATAACTCGATCTGAACTATGCTGACTTAAGAAAAGGATACATCATGAAATTTGTACCATCATAATATATATATATATATATATATATATATATATATATATATATATATATATATATATACTGAAAAGAACGGTGCAAGCTGACTAGGCCGCTACATATGTTGTACACAAAAGAATAGGAGCCAATAAGGCTGCATCACATACCAACTACATACAACTGTCTATAGACCTCTACTGAAATAAAAGTTGTAGAAAAGACGGGACAGGGCCCCGTCATACCCATATGCATATCTACATCTCAAAACTAGCATACCAAAATGAATTGCAGCTCCGGATCAAGTGGAGCGCACTAACCACTGCTGGATGAAAGTCCTACTGAGCTGGACCGCCTGTCTATCTACCTGAACCTGCAGGCATGAACGCAGCCCCTTAAGCAATAGGGGAGTCAGTACGGACAATGTACTAAGTATGCAAGACATAAGAGTAACATATACATAAGAATCATGAAAGGAATCTGAAACTCATAATCCAACTGACTGTCTGAATGCATCTGTGTGACTGAATATCTAGAAAATATATGTATAATTGAAGATACCTTGGCGGTGTATAATATGCATGTTTTTCTCAAAAATTCCCATCAGAAGTAATCAACAGAAGAAGGGGAAAAGTAAAACCGTACACTGGGGCAGAAATTTTGAAGGGACCTCAAAAATTCCCACTCAGCAAGACAACACAAGGCACACCAGAGCGAGTCCTGAAATCGGGGCAGAATTTTTTTAGAAAGGATCTCAAAAATTCTAAGTTAGCAATCATGCTACCGAGAAGAACAGAAGACCTCGTTTGAAGGAAACGCACGTCATGACGCATAAAACAAACACTTACCTTTTAAGAAAATAATAATAATAATGATAGGATACGCTTTGTGAATTTTACTCTGATTTTTCAAATATGTAGCGTAATTGCGTCCCAGGAACATCTCTCAAAATACCGAACCCAAGGAGGTCCGGGGCATTAGGAGGAGACACCAAGCAGGAAGGCGACCCTATTAATCGGCCTCTTAGGAAACTCACAATTGTTTAATGGATGCAGGTTTTTCCTTTTTATAGGACAGTGGATACACCACCAACCAGCTTACTCACAACAAAGGCAAAAAGGAAAAAGCACAGACGGAGGAGAAAGACTAAAGGAACCATAGCAGAAATGGATAATAAAAACACATCTGACAAAAAGGATCACAAAGAGTGAATGACAAAGACATATCAGGCCGAAAAGGTCACAATGAATGATCGCAGAGACATATTCGACCAAAAGGGTCATGACAAAAATGAAAGGGCATATCTGGCCATAAGGGTCAACAACCAATGCAATGAACGAAAGAAAGATCATCCAGCCGCAAGGGCCATACCTGTCGTTTTTTAATTCCTTTTAATTCTTTCATTTAAAGTTGCCAAGAGGGCCATTCATGCAAACAGCCAAGAGGGCCATTCATGCAAACAGCCAAGAGGGCCATTCATACAAACAAGCCAAGAGGGCCATGCATACAAACAAGCCAAGAGGGCCATTAATACAAACAAGCCAAGACGACAATTCATACAAATAAGCCAAAAGGGCCATTCATGCAAACAATCGAGAGGGCCATTCATGCAAACAGCCGAGAGGACCATTCATACAAATAGCCAAGAGACCCATTCATCTAAATTTCCATAAGAATATCTGTATATTGTCAAAATCCAGGAAAGAGACACATAGCGCACCAAAAGGAGTCGGTTCCTGAACCAAATCCAAACAAATTGCGGAGCAAATGTGGAACTTTTTCTTACGCAGCCAGTCAAGATAGGGTACCCATGAGTGTCAACCTCTCCGGCCAGGATTTGGGAAGTCATCCAATCTCAGACTCAGCCATAACTTATCCTGTTTTATCTTTTTTCACTAAAAAAAAAAACCAGCAACTGGTCGGATACACAACGGGAAGTCTGAAGATGTTCCTGCATAAAGGATACACTCTTCTCCAGCAAGTCGAATTACAGGCGACCTGATTCGCAGGAACCAGGGATATGTAGGCAAACTCAAGCCCCGAGAGTCGGTCACATCCTAACAAGTCTCCTAAGGAAACCTTACCACAAGATGGGGATCCCCGAAAAGTTTCTCCCCAAATCACTTAAATTACCTTGGTTGAGTCGAATTACAAGCGGCCTGAATTCTCATATGACATGAGAAATGTAGGAAACCCAGAAACCAAGGTTCGGCCACATATGTGGAAATTGCATAGAGACAAAAGGTACAAGGAGCTGGGTTAGTAAAAAATTAGGGTTAGTCAAATTTTGTTGCTCAGGGATGGTCTCGCCATCCCCGAACACCAAAGGGGCAGTTGTTGACACCTAATTTTTGACCTCCCCTAATTTATTTTAATCACTTAGAGTCCCCGGGTAATAAATAAATGAGTCGAGCATTTCTAAAGACTTAAATGATTTTTATTAAATTGTCCAGGTTAATATTTTTCCCTTAAATTAATAAAAGAGACTTTCATGCATCATAAATTTATTTAGAAATTAATGAGTATATTTATAAATATTTTATAAGATTTTATTAGAAAAAAGAAGAAAAGCGAAGAAGGATTTTCGTTTAGTTAGTTATTTTAAAACTATCAGATTATTGCGAATACCTCTTTTTTAATCTTTGAAAAGTCTGAGTAATTTGAATAATTTAGATAATTAACCATTTTAACCCTTTAAATTTCTATTTTTTTTTATAATCTGCAGGATTTATCAAAAATAGGTATAATTACCCATAAATGTTTCAATTAGGTCAATTAATTAATTAAGTGGTGATTTATAGAAATATTTTTTATACAACACACTGCAAATTGATCTTTTACAAAAATATTTTTTAATTAAATTAGCGAAATCATGATTTATATAAATTAGAGTTATTTTACAAAATAGGTCTATTAATGGTTTATTTCCAATAAACCAATTTTATTTATTTATTTATTATTGCTAATTATATAGTGCAATGTTTTAATTATACTGGTTAACCCATTAAAGGCCATTTTAGGCCCATAAATAATTTTGATCGAATTTTCTTTAACTATTTTAATAAAATAATTACGGCTTAATTTTTATATTAATACTTTTTAAGTTTTAAAGTTTTCTCTAAATTACTTCTTTTATATATGCACACGTATACATCAAGTATACATATGCATATACACAAGGTATATGCATATATACACTTGGTGTATACAAGAGGGCCATTTAAATTAAGACACGTATTTTGACCAAGTCCAGCCCAAACCAGGCAGTGACCCGGCCCAAAATCCTTTAATTCAAAAAATAGGAAGCGTGCACCCCCCCCCCCCAACCCCTCATTTCTCATTTTTATTTTCTTTCTACCCTACCTCGTCTCTCTCTCTCTCTCTCTCTCTCTCTCTCTCTCTCTCTCTTTCTCTCTCTCTCTCTCTATCACCATTTCTGTGAAACCCTAGCCACCGCCCTAAAATCCTCAACTCTCTCATGCCAAAAATGGTGCGTGCACAGATCTGTGCTGACATGCGCAGTAAGTCCATGTATGTAATGGTGAAAGTTTGATGTTTACTCGATTTTTATACTCTACTCTACCCGAATATGGTAAAATCTTCCCATTACCATATTATTTTCCAATTTTTTGTCAAGATCGTCTTTATTTGTTGCTTTTACGATTATTTGTGTTGGTATTTTGCTATTGGTCCATTTTCATTAAGCCAGATCGACCCAAGAGGGCCAGATCTGGCCGTGTATTTACTTGTGTTGATCTAAACTGTTAGTTTGTTGGTTAATCTTTGTTCCACACCGGTGTTTGTTGGTTTCATTCTAAATTTCGGGGTTCTATAAATAGAACCCCAGTCTTTGCACAAAAAAAAGGAGGAAAAAAAAGAGGTCTCGTTTTTGAGAAAAATGGTCAAAAACTGAAGAAAAAAAATAGTAAGGAAAGATATATAAAAAGAATTTTAGAAAAGGGAAGTGAAAAACTTAGATTTTTTCGAAAGAGTTCCTAGTAAAAAGAATTTTAGAAAACCTAAACCAAAGGGTTGGGTTTCAGTGGAAATATTTGGTCCTCGTTAGCTTTATTTTCTTCATGTGTGGCTAGGTCTGTTGATTTGGAAGCACAGAGGCTCTCAAATCCATTCTTCCTTTGGCTGCGCTTGTAAAAGGTAAATCTTAATTTAGTTTATTGCATTTTATTTAGAATTTAATATTCTGCTTAGTTTAGATATGTTTGTAGATTCATTATGATTACATGTCTATGTCTTATGGCTTCTGTACTTAGGGTATGATTCTGTAGGTAAAAAGATAATACAAATAAATGGAAATGTCATGTTAAAGTTCTTTAAAAAGGGATGGATGGCTGTTGAACTGTTTTGGTCTTGTTTGTTCATAAAATCTTAAGACTTTGTGAAGTTGTAAATGGGCTGCTGGGCAGGTCCCTTTCCCTTTCCCTTTGCCTGTCTTCTTGAATTATTGTTAGCTTACTGAGCATGATCTTGTATGACACAATTAGACATGGTTGAATTGATAACAGTGTGTGTTTATGATTACAATTAAACATGATCATTTTCTAGTCAATCATGAATTACTCTATTTGTGAAGTGAAGTCTGTTGGCAAAAAATCTTAATTAGACTGTTGGAATTCGTCCAGTGCTTCTAGATATAGCCTCTGATGTTTCCTTTTTTTTTTTGATTAAATGGATGGAGGAAGGTTCAGATAAGAATATGCACCTTTTGTGTTAAATCTTCAGGTGTGATAGTGGGGTGACCCATTTCTCCTTTCCTCTTAAATAGGCTTACACTTGAAATAGAATAGAACAAGGCAGGCTAATTGTTTCTTGTTTCTAATAATGGAACAAAAGTGAAGTAGGATCGTACCCCAGGTTTATGGTTTGCTTGTTTGTTCATGGCTGTGACTGTGCTTGTATCATCACCTAAGAGAGACTGTGTGTGATCACCTGTGACTTGTGACAAGTGTGTGCTAAGTGTCCATGATTCATGATAGAGATCCTAAAAGCTATTGTAAACATGATACCTAAAATGTCAATCCTGTTTTCCTTGATTTGCTTAAAGCTGTTTTATCTTGTGTGAATTTGTATGTTTATGCACATGGTATTCATAACTTGACTTAATAGTCTACATCATAGGCTCCACATCTAGTAGTAACTTATCTTCCTAAATGTGTAGAATCTAATGAGAAGGTAAAGGAAATAGGGGAAGTAATAGAGACTACAGGGTCAGGTCTTCATCTGAAGCCAACTAGAATTGATATAGTTACTAAATAATTAGTAGAACAACTGCCAACTTTACTATCTAGTCATGTTGAAGCTAAAAAGTGTATGGAACAAAGATTGAAATGAAGGTAATCTTAAAGGGGAGGTCTGTTTCTGTTATTTGTGACTCTTGGCTGACACTGCTTTGTTAATTGGTTTTACTTGAAGGATGAAGTAGTATGTCATGAAAAGTAAAAGACTGATATATCTTGCTCTTGAATTTGTGATTGTTTTCACCCATATGTGAGTCTAAATTTGGTAAAAGGACATGAATGTCAAATTTGTGAGTCTAAGTATTGAAAGAAAAAATGAAAAGAGGCCATTTGATTTTGATTTGCTCAAGTTCTGAAAAACTTAGATTAAGGTTTTACTCTGGAATATGACTGTCCTCTTTGTTCTCCTATGTGCGTAAGACAATTGGTATAATAGTGATAATCCATTGTTTGTAGCTGTCTAGACTTAAAAGAGTATGTACAGATAGAAAGAAGACCTCATGATAATAATTTAAGTTAAGAGGAATGTGAAGAAATGGAATAGAGGAAAGTAGTATTTAAGAATAAAAAAGGGAAATAATTTGACTATTGATTTGTAAACTGGCTAATGTCATTTAGAGTGTGACTGAAAAGAGGGACGATAAAGAGTCATGGTTGCATGATTTGAGGTTGAAGACCACTTGACTAGATAGGGAATGTCTTTTAAAGACACCTTAGGAGAGAATTGAGAAAGGGTCAAGCATTGCTTGATCCATAGTACCTTTTTCCCAAATAAGAGGTTGCCATGGCCTCCCTCTCAAGTTATGGGGTATAGCCTCACTCCTCTACACTCTGGGGTGATCTTGTCACATTATTGAAATTGTTGAGTCTTAAAGAAAATGGATTGCTTATGCATTTATAATGACCTGATTGAACTGATTTGACTTTGTCTGTTGTGTCTGCCTCTTTATGCCTTAGGGAGATGTTTAGACTAGTTGTAAACTGCAAGTAAAACTGGAAAAGAACGTTTATTATTTTTTGTCTTTTTTTTTGTCTTGGATACTGCCTGTCTTGATAAATAAAAATGGAGGAACCTTTCCCCTTTGTGAAAAGAATGTGGTGATACATAACAGCTTCCAGCAAATCAAGTTTATAATTTGGACACTATGTATCCTGTGTATATTTGTGATTGTATCCTGTGTTTTGAAAAATGTTCTGTTGCTTCTCTTTCACCCAAAGCCTTAGTAGGTGATTCTTTGAAGGTTAAGAAGACCTATAGTGCTATTGTAATCAGGGTAGCAGGGTAGATTAATGGGGAGGGGTATATTGGGCCCCTTTTTTCTATATGATTCTTCGAACACTAAAGCCATGCTTTCTTTCTATCTCTATTTTCAAAATCAAGTCATATGGACCTTGATCCAAAAACCATGTAATAGATGAAGTTGGTTTCATTCTAGACATGTTAAAATGAAGTTGTTTTCCTCCTATGCATATAAAGTTTGAAATCTGTGACACTCAGTCAATTTTCAAAAAAAGGTAAAAGTTTAAGAATCCTGTCACAGCAAAGATTGAGTGCATCCTTTAAGTCAACTTAAATTTCCCTGCCAATAAGATAATATCAAGAGAAGTGTCAGGACATTTAAAATGAAGAACATGAGATCCTTATGAATTTTGGGACTGCCACCTGCCTACTTGTTTATGCCATTTAAAAGGCTGTCACTGATTAGACTTAGGATTCATGTACCCTATATGAAAACTTAGTGGCTTAAAGGGCCTGGACAGTTAGTTCTACTGATGTTTCTTACTTTGTCTTCAGTGTTGCATTTGACTTGAATTATATTCTGTGAGAAAATATACACTAATGGGATACTCTAGTCTGTGCTTGTCAGGTTTTGATTGTGCGATGGCTGTTAAGACTATAATGTACACGTACCTACTCATCTTTCTTTCATTAGAAAGATCATCTAGATTTGGAATACAATGTCTTGAAGATAACCAAGTATTCACTTGCAGTGTCCATATACTGTTAGAAGCCATTTGGGAGTTAGGTTCGTTTAGTTGTAGATACACCTTATATATGTTACCTTATATATGTTGAATTTGTTATGATGACACTATACTCAGAGGATGATTTCCCTTTGTGCTCTTATATACTTTATCACATCTGTTTGATCCCATGTTGCTTGGAGCTATCTTTGATTAATTTGTTGTCATTTGTTTGGATAAGTTAAATCTGGACTGTACTGTGCTCATAGAAACTTCTTATGTCTCATGCCTCAGTTGTGTTTTCTCTTCACTAGTCTCAGTTATGCTTTTAGGATGATAGTTATTCCATACATATGTATATCGTGTATATTTCATTTTTCCCTAGGCCATGTGGGGTGCATGTGAAGCTGTGTTTTCTTGGTTTGTCGTTTGAGATGCATGTTAGGTAAAGGGGGATCTAGTTTAAACCCTTCCCGGATGACTAGCTATGCCGGAGGTTCATTAAACATCTTGGAACTTGTATGGCATTCGGATCAAAGGGGGGTGATGACTTGACCTTCCACTACCTGATTTGGGATGTTTGAATTTGAGGACATAGAACACATATGCTTCACATGGTCTTTCGGGTAAATGTGATATAGTGTGTATATATATGTCGTATATTCATACATAGAGTAGGATTCGTAAACCAGTGGCATACTTTGCATATATACGTATATATTATATATGTGATAGGGACAGAAAAATATAAACTAAATGGGGTCCTTTGTTTTTTGCCCCTCCTCCACTGCATGGCCACTCGAGCCGAGGTCCAGCCACCTTGTTGGGCTAGAAGCCCAATAAGGAATACATCCTTCAAACTTCTTTGAGTCCAAAAATAAGAAAGTGAAGTGAATATATTGAAGGCCCAATCATGGATAAAAATTATACGAAGGCCCAGCCATGGGTGAAAATGGTTGGGGTTTGGTACACCCCCATTTCATTCATTTCCATCATATTGCTGCTATAGTTTCTTCTTGTATTTTGTTGCTTGTGAACTCACAAAATTATTGGAACCCTTTATTAGGAATTAGGCATCTTAGGAAAAGGGTACATATGCCGTTTAGTTTTGACTCTAGCACCTGATTTTCTTTAAATTTTGGGAACGAGTACTGATTTTGAAAAAAAATAATTCAAAATTAGGAGATAGTCACTACAATTTGAATAAGCAATAAATTGGAAAAGGTTTCAAACATGCGAAAAACTTAGAGAAAAATAGACTAGGCAAAAGGCCTTACTTCACAAAACAATTTGAAAGTGTACTTTTCTGGGCTTTGGTAAACAGCTTTGATATTTTGGGTTGTAGCCCACTAGACGTTTCTCAAGAAAATGTATATTCATTGAATTGTTTTGGGTTAAAATCCACTCGGCTTAGTATTTTGAAACAAAAAATAACGAAAGGGTCTCTTTAGGCTAAAAGAACCCCCCCCCCCCCCATGATTTTTAATACAAATTTATGGTCAAATAAACTTGACCAAAGGCCTATATTTCGAAACAGTTAGGAATAAGGATTGATTTGGCTAAATCAGTCAATTTATTGTATTTTGTGCAAAGGCCCACAATTTTAGTAAACAGACCAGGCATTTTTTTGTAAAAATGGTTTTACTTAAAAGGAAGTTCTTATCCCTTAAAATAAAATTAGGACTTAGTTGTAGAATAGATATATAAATGCAAGTATGTTTAAAAACGAGTATACATGGGATTCTTTGATCACGGGTATAATCCACCTTTTTTCCTAAAAAGCCAATCCCGTGAAACATGCAAAAGTACTTTTTTCTTAAAAGTCCAAACAAATTGAATTACGCTTAATTTATAATATTTTAGGTAAGGATATTCTGAAAGCATACTAGGCGGATTGAGCCGGTCCACGTGTGAGTAAAGCATGGATAAAATTTGGTTACTCAAGTCCAATGAATAAACGAACTTTCTATTTTTACTATGAGAAAAAAAATATTATCCTTATATATAAAAGGAATTAATTATACTCGGATATCATAAATCCGAACTTAAATAACCTGTATATAAAGGGGATATATTCAACTCTTTTCAAAAATGATATGCTATATGAAAAATCTTTTGCGGGAAATAAACAGTTCATGCAAATACTCACACATTGAAACTCGAAAGTCAACCGTATAGTACGGATCCTTAATACTAGGGTGCATAACACCTTCCCTAGGGGATCACCAGAACCCTTACCTAGAACTTTGGATTAAGAAGGATTTTTCACAGTGTATGAATAAACCTTCAAAACTGGTTTTCCTAATTTCCTAAAAAATTAGGTGGCGACTCTTTTAAAACAAAGTCCGAAAGAGCACCAATGAATTCGAAGTAGCTTTTCCGAGCGCTAACCCCGCCCGCAAAAATGCGAACCGTAACACCTCTTTCAAGAAAAATCAAAATGAACTCCCAACCGTCATCCTCAGAGCACTCAATATCCTCTAACCAAAGTATATTGACATCTCTATCTGGTTTCTTCGAACTAAGATGACCCTTGAATCTTGAGGAAAGTGATGCAGACATATACCTGATATTATCATACTCCTCTTCAAAAGAACAGGACAAAACAAGTGGAGAGGTTGAAATGGGAAGAGATAACATCGACAACTCTGAAGGACAACAGGTCGAAAATCTTAACAGAAAAGAAAAGGTTGCAGATGTCGTACCCATCTCTCACTCTGAGAAGAAAACTTGGTGTCCCATCTGTGCTGAAGCACCTGGTGCCTCAAAAGAAAACTCAGGAGAAAATATTGAATTTGATGGTGATATCATTTTTCATTCAGTGCGCATTCAGATCTCTGGGGGTATGAAGGAAAACAAGAAAAGAAAATCAAAGGGATTAACAGGAGAAGAAAAAAGTGATACTAAATCTTCTTCGCAAAAGAAACGGAGGAAAAGTTCCGTTGAGAGACATGAAATTGAACTGAGAAAGAAACATCTCCGAACACATAAGATTCTCTTTGGGATGATGATCTATGTAAACCTGGAAGAGGAGACTGGAATGAAAGAACTGTGGGAGATGGTGGAATTTCAAAAGTGGACTCATCTTCTTACTCCACCGGGTCTTTGTGTGTATGAAGCTGAAGTAATGGAACTGTATACAAATCTACTTCATCTTGATGACAGTGCTCTGGACCTAACAGTGAATGTGACAGACTTTGTGCTGACTGAAGCAGTACTAGCC